>NW_021604562.1:8960044-9005659 GCF_004785775.1 Grammomys surdaster | reverse complement strand
GGGAGAGAGGTGTGTGTGTGTGTGTGTGTGTGTGTGTGTGTGTGTGTGAGAGAGAGAGAGAGAGAGAGAGAGAGAGAGAGAAAAGTAAAATAAATATAAATATATAAATTTTTTTCTGAGAACTGAGAATGTGGATGTAATAGTATACTTTTATCACTCTTCTTTGATATCCTATTTAAGAAGACTTAGATTGCTAACTGTAAGAAATAACACTACTAACAGTAACATAATATATCGGCGTCTCAGCTAATTGAAATCAACTTTCATTACCCATATCCAAACAGTCTTTAAGTGTCAGAATTGTGGTTCAGTGCTCATAGGGGTCTACATAGTTCACAGGTATTTCAGTATCTCTGACCATATCTCTGTCTTGGCCAACATTCTATAAATTGCCTTTGATTGGGCTTAGATATAGATTATATGTATAAGTCAATTCCTGCCTTGGGGGTTGGTGCTTGGATGTTTACATTAGCTTGCTGAATGCCTTTTTGCATCAGCTATAGAGTTGAAGGGGGGTAGATCACTAGTCCCCTGGGAGCACATTGGCTTTAGCATCTGAGAGACTGCTGGATATTACTGTTACATAAATATCTAATCCTACCTTGTTTAGACTATCACAGTACATGTAGCAAGATGGTCATCACACTTAGCAAGATTGCTCTGTCATTTGTAGTCTGGTAGATAGCAGTTAGTGAAGGTTACTCAAAGCTCTACATTAATATTCTGGTTCTGGACCTGTATTTTCTCTTTCTGAACAACCCATATCCTTTTTATTAGAATCTATGAATGGCCAAGTTTTAATAGTCCTTGCCACCATTTTACACCTACCTCTCTGGCTCATTATTGACTTGCCTCTAGGTCTAATATCATGGTGACTGTGGCCTGCCCATAAGGATCAAATTTACATGTCACCTAATGGTGACATTCACATCATTAAAGGCCACTGCATGTTTTACAGATTGAGATGTGATGTAAAATTCTTTACAGTCCTTAGTTAAGGTAGGTACATACCTATACTGCTAAAGAAAAAATTAGTTTGCATGTCTCTAGCCCACAGGATGAACAAGGAAAAGTATCTAGCTAAGTTTTAGAGACTCAAATATTTATAGCTTAATGCTTTTTGTGTTGTCTTCTTTTTCTAACACTCAGACTTAAAAGGTCAGTTTTTGAGGCTATTTGAGAAAGATAATGATCTAGCTCATGAAGACCTTTAGCAACATTTTTCAAAGCATTTTCATATTTTGTTTCAAGGCTTATAAAATATTCTGAAGTATAATGGAAAAGAAGACTTAGATACTGGCAAAAGCCATAAATAAGATCAGGTACCACTTGTGAAAACCATGGCATTTGGCTCACTGGCTTTTTATTTTGTCTTCTGCTATATCACCCTCAAGTCACAGAATGGCATTAGCACAGAGAAAGTTGCTAACAGTGCTGTCAGAAATGATCAAAGAACCTAATAAACAAGTGACAAAAGGAACATTAAAGTTTATGAGCTGGAGGAGGTTGAACACACGCTTTTGACATTAAAGTTTCTCTCTGTCTAAACTCAATATTAGGGATAATTGTTTTGTCCTTTAAAAACAGTTCCCCAGACTGTTTACTTGTGTGAAGTCTATAGAAATAAGTACTAATTCTCAGAAGTGCTGGAAGTAAGGGCTGGGTGGTGTAGGAGGGAAGATAACAGGAAAAAAGATGCTTAAAGCTTTTTGAGTAATTCCCTCTTAAAAGAGACACTGTGTAAAAGCCTTCCTTCATACATGGTATGCCCTATCATATCTACTTTCTAGATCACCTGTGTGGTACTTTGGTCAATAAGCTGTTTATAACACTAAGTAGGGCAGGCAAGCCAAGGAAATTTAATTATTTGTGTCTGACATTATGTTACAATTCTAAAAGAGATTCTACATTTTTAGCCTTGTAGGAGACACAAAGTTTTCCTTCTAATCTGTGTTGTTAATTTTTCAAAATTGGCAAACACTGGAAATAAATATAATGAATAAATGTTACTGTAAAAATTGGGGACTGTTTTATTGAACATTTGAATGATATATATATTTTTAAAGTGAAATCTATCATTTAAAGTATAGTTCGTTGTGTAATCATTGTTCACTTCTTTTACAACTTTTAATTAATCACCTACATTCCAGGCGCTGATGTAAACACTAGAAATACAGCAATGAAACAGACAAAGCTCTGTAATCATCAGGCTTTTATTCTAGCAGAGGAAGAAACGCGTAGAAATAACTACAATATAATGTACAATTATATATTAGGCAATTATTGCTTAATAGTATTCTTTAGAGAAACTAGTTATTAAAGAGTCTTTTGTTTTTATAACTATTTGCATGTTTATTGTTGACCAAAAATATTTTGAAGTTGTTTGTGATTAAAGAGTATAAATATGCTCCTTGAAAGTTTGTCTGCCTTATTCTATATGCCAAACTATTTTTTAATGATCACAAATATACACTTATTATATTTTAAATAGGTCCTCTTATGACCAATCTACCTTATTTCTGTCTATCCTAGGGAGAAATTTTATACTTCTTTTTGGTATTACATAAAAAACAGAGATTGAATATATGAAGTAATTCTTACAATATGTGGAAGAAGTTAAAAAATGTGAAAGTGTAAAGACTTTAATTAATAACATAATAAGTTTAAGCAAAAGAGGAAAAATGATTGTGTTGACTTTCACATATGGTCCAAAAGAGATTGCTTTTCTTTCTGTACAAATTATGCTACAGTTTTCCTAGAGTCTATTAATTTGCTTTGTAGCCAGTAATTGAGCATGACCTATGACAAAGCAATATGTAGAGAGAGTGCAGGATATCAGGGAGGCAGGGAGATAGATGTAAGAGAAGGTAGGAGAGGAGAGTGGAGGGGAAGGCAAAGGAGGGGAAAAAGAAAGGACAGGAGACTAAGAGTGGAAAGAAGAGAAGTGAAGAGATGTGAAGAGAAGAGAAGGGAAGGGAAGGGAAGGGAAATGGAAGGGAAGAGAAGAAAAAGGAGGGAAAGAGAGGGGAGGTAAGGAAGGGAAGGAAGCAGAGGGATTGGAAGGGTAGGGTAGGAAAGGTAGGATGGGAGGAAGGGAAGAGAAGAAAAGTGATAGAAAAGGATAGAGAAATGAAAAGAGACAGGCAAAAATAATATGTGGTATAATAGGGAAAAGAAAAATAAGAGAGGAAACAAAGAAGCTGTAATTAAATAATTTGTGAAATTTCATTTTAGAAATTTTAAATAGTGTTTTTTACTTCTTTGAAAATTGAACGCAATATATTTAATCTTTTTGAGATTATAATGAAATTACATTCTATCCCTTCTCTTTTCTTCCTCAAAACTTTTCTATGTACTCACTACTACTCTCTTTCATATTCATGGCCTTTTTTCTTTGTTATTGCATGTACATATGTATATGTATGTATATTTTCCTAAACACTTAAATACAGCCAACTCAATCTGTATGGTGTATGTGTGTGTGTGTGTGTGTGTGTGTGTATGTGTGTTTAAGGCTGACCATTTGGTATTGTACATGGCTGACTAAACATAATCTGAGTAAGAATGATAGTAGTAGATATCCTAGACAGGGGAACCTCATGATACTTCAACTTTAGACAAAACTAAAGGCAACTATGGAATGCTGAGAGTTGGAGAACTTTTTTTTTTTTTTTTTACCACGGAAGAGCATACAATGTATTCTGATCATAGTCACCTGTTCCTCCACTCCCTCTCATCTAAACCCAATCCCAGATGGCTACCCATCTACCTTTAGGTACCCTTTAATTTTTTTTAACCACTTGAATCCAGTTTATGTTGCTTATATATTCATTCACATGTGCTCTTCCACTGGAGTGTCAATTTAGCATTAATGATATTCTTATAGAAAACTGTCTGTGTCCCAGAAGCTAAGAATTACCAATAACTCCTCTAGGGGTTGAACTTGTATCCAATTCTTCTTTCTATGCTGCGAATTTTTCTGGTTAGAGCTTTTACAGGTCATGTAAATGCTGCTCTAACTGCTGTGAATTCATATGTGCAATTGTCTCAATGTGTTTGTGTCCACAAAAATTCCTGAGTCTTGGGGAGCAGGGTCTGATGAAGGTGTTTCATTTTGGCCTGAGCACTCCACCATCACACATTTTCTCCACTTGAGCAGCTGTGGGCCTCTGTGAAATTACTATCTACTACTACAAGAAGGTTCTCTGATGAGAGAGGCATTAATGCATAGCTATAGTGATAAGTCATTACGAGTGGTTTTAAAAGAAAATTCTTTAGAAGGATATCCTGCTTTGCTTCTGTTTACTTTTTATTTAATGAACTTGTTAAGAATTTACATACTCCCTTCTGGGCTCAAAATTCTAACTGTGATTGTTTTTGGTAATTTCCTTGTAGTTGAAGTTAGCTGGATGAATGAAAATATAAAACTATTTTACTTTGAAGAATAGAAAGTTTCTAGGGGAATAGGGCACGAATTTTGGAGTTTCAACTTCTTAGACTATTCTCACAATAATCTAGACTGCTAACATATGAGGAAAATCTATCTCTCCTAGGTCGACATATGGCTCCACTACTTTTCTGAGTGCTTAGTGCTAAGAAGTACAGAAAGGAAAAAGATATCTTTAAGACATTACCCAAACACCTGGTCTCTTACAATATTTCATGTCTCAGTGTAGAGTAGCATCATCCATCTACTTGCACAAACTGGGAATGTGATGTTTGTTGCAGACTGGAATCTAGCATGCTCGTATTTTTCTTTTAATATTCATGGTTACCCATCAAGGAGAGGAAACACAGACTGAGAGGTTAGGGTGTAGGTGGAAAGAGCAGCAGTTACTTTTTATAAATAATATAACGGCAAGCTAAAAGTCAATCTTGTATGCAAGAAAATTCTACAATGAAAAATATTCCTTATGAGAACTGCCATTTAGTTCCAAATTACAGCAAGAAACCTTAGAAACAGACATGAACTCTAGAATGTTTCTGATTCTTCAAAAAAGATTTAGAGTAAACTAGGACTATCTTTTAGTGCCTTCTTTAAGGGAATGAGGGTAGTTTAAGAAATGATGATAGCCAAAGTGTCTGTGGCCCTTTGAATGGGAGTGTTCCACAAAGTTCATGTGTTTGAATGTTTGGTCCCTAGTTGGTGCAACTGTTTGAAGAGAATTAGGAACTGAGGCCTTGTTGGAGGAGGCATATCAGTATTTTCAATTTACCCTCTCCTTGCCATTTTTTGCTTGTGCATCTGACACAAACTTTCAGCTGCTGCTCCAGTACCATACGTGCTTACCTGCTCCCATTTTCTCTACCATGATAGTCATGGACTCTAATCTTCTGTTGAGCTCTCAAATTAATTGCTTTCTTTCATAAGTAGTCTTTGTTATGGTATTTTGTCATGGAAATGGAAAGTAGCCGAGATAGGGATCATTAAATTTGTTTTTATTTCTTTTGGGTTTTCTGTAACATATACCTTTTCTTTTGTACACAGACTTGTTACTTAATTGTACATACATTCTTAAAGAAAAAGGAATAATATGTAATTCCTGTACTAAATGAAGATGAATAAGTTTTCAAAGCCTGTGGTTAGAGTAGCCAATTTATACTCTCAACACCAATTCGGCATCAAATGTATACCTAATGGAAGTTATCAAAAATTTAAGCATAGCAATGAGAATAATGAATAACAGATGATATACTATAATTTAGTTCACATCTGAGTAAGGGGAAAATATGATTATGCAAGGGAAGAATCTTAAAGTGCAGGCATATTATTTGTATAGAATTTTAAAGTAATTAACAAATACTGGAACTTGTGTTATTTGTGTTTGAGTAGCCACAGGTTTCTGTTGGAGATTTAACTATGAATTAGAGGTTTTGGATATAGCTAAGAACTAGATATATGCATTGTATATTAAGTAGGAGAACAACTTAAAAAATTTTAAACTAAAGCCAAAGCCTTGACTAAGGCTTATATATTATAATACTATATATTCATATATGTAATCAATACCAAATAAACAGACTGTTTTGTACTAAAAGTACCAACATGTGTATAGCACTTGCTGAGTGTTTGTACGCTTTATTTGTCCCACTTCATTGCTATATCTATTATTTGCTATACTTCTATGATTAACCCTAGGAGGAAACAGAAAAATTCTCAGTAATACTTCAAATTTCACTGAATTTCCCATCCATGTCTTTTTGTAATACCCATAGCTCTTCAGAAAGTCCATCTACTAATCTTGCTCTGCTCTCTTCCCTGGTGACTATTCTTCTGAGTGTCCAGATATAACATGTGAAACTTCACACTCTGTGCTATAAACTACTGTTTTTGACCACTCTTGGCATCTAGTTTCCCTCTGTGTTCTGCTATTGCTCTGTTCCACACTGTGGTGGATATTGTATTGGGGTGAGCGAGGGAACCCAAGAATCAGTGAAACTTTTGCTTTGGAGAAGGTACTATATATAAAAATATAAATGGTGATGTGACCATAGTAGACCAATATTTTTTGACTTTTTCTTGAGCCAGATTATAGAGTAAAAGAGAAAAATACTTGTTTTCACAATCCTCTTTGAGGATGTGACCCACATGACCTAATGATTTCTCAATAGGACACACATCCTAAGAATTCTACAATGTGTGAAGAATTCCACTCTAGACAGTAAATTGTCAACATATAAAACTGAGGTATTTTTAGCATCTAAGCTATAATGTAAGCAAACATTAAATTTTAATAAATATGCAAGCATTTCAGCCATGCAAATTAAATATGTCTGGAATGAAAGATTATTCCTTGTAGAAAGGGAGATACAATTTTATTCTGACCCTACCAATGTTTATTATTTCCTTCCTAGATGTTAGGCACTGCATTGGATGTTTACAATACCTTAATGTAATATTTAAAACTGTCATCAATTTCCAAATCATCCATTTTAAGAATGTTTTAGGCTCCATATATAGATTTTTATGATTTTTGCATTGAAAGTTGATTATTAGATATAATATTTGGCTAGAGAATGATTAGATATATACTGAAACAGGGGTTGCTAAGTGATTCACATTCCTATTATCTAGAAATAATTATTACCTACATGAACTTCCTTTCAACTGTTTCCTTGCATGTACCTTATTTTATAGGAATACATTTTTAACAAAAAAATGATTTCTTCCCAACTTACATTCTTTTAAGTCCTAGTTATTATTTAGTTTCATTGTGATTCTTATAGTCAAAGTTATAAATATGATCTTGTCCTTTTAAGCCACGGTTACTACAGTAAAGTATTGTAAAGCTCTAGTGTGGCAACTCAGAGGTTACATTTAATACATGGAGAACTTTGAAACTCGTACTACATAGGAACAAGAGTGCAATGTTTTGAATGATGCTAGAAAATATATAAGAGATATTTTTCCAGAGATTCATCTTAACATCCACTTTAATGATCTACATTGGCCTCTTGATCTATTTTCTGAGGATAGGGCACTAAAATTCACTATGTATATGCTGCTGTGTTATATAGATGGATAGCACTCTTCTCAGAGGGCAAGACTATTTCTCTATCACTTTCCTACAACTGACACTATATACTAGGACAATGAGGTATGGGTGAGCTATGGTTTTCAGGAGACTGCACTGAATTGACTCCCACTTTATGTTTTTCATTTCTTGGATTATACGCTTTTCTTGATGTCTGTTTGTATGGAGCAGAACACCTTATAATAACTTTGGATGATGAAAAATAAGCTGTAAGTCTTAAAAAATGCCAGGAAGTCAAAACTTAGTTTAAAATTTATGTTTCTGCCATCAACTTTTCCTTTTACAAGTGAGCATTTTAGTTATGAAAATTATAATTATAATTTAGTGTAAAGGAAAAATCAATAAAGGAAAAGTATTACACTTTAATAGATGTTCAAATTTAATGTACACTTAAAACTTTTGAAACACTTAAAAATATATGTAGCCCTTGTCTTTTGTGAGAGAGGAGTGAAAAAATCTATGCATTCTAGGAAGAAGCCCAATTTTAATTAAAAAAAAAAAAAAACAAGCTAATTTGTCTCCCTTCTAGAGCCTCTGGTATTTTGCCTTTCGGCTGTTGTGTAGACTTGTCTCCCGTTTGGCTGAATATAAATAGCTTTCATTTTCTCACTTGTCTTTTCTTGCAGTTTGTCAAAATGGTTGCTTATAACTAAATTAATTTCATATCTGGATATATATATATATACGTATATATATATATATATATATATATATATATGATCAACATAATGCTATTTTATGTGTTATGTGAATAAAATAAGAAAATCTGATTTTGTTGAGGCTTCCAAAGACCACTCTACAGTTGGATTATTTACTTAAAGTAGTCACAGAACATAGAAATACTATCATGGTCGATTACAACAAAGGGATACAAATTAAAATCATCAAAGGGAAAAGTTGCATAGGGCAGAGAGATAAGGAGAAACAGATATAAGCATCCAGTTTTCTCCCAGTAGAATTTTACAGATAAGACATTTTACAGAAACCATATGTGATAATATGAAACTGTCATTTCTTACAGTTAGCAGAATAACCCATCTGAGGCTGGATGGCAAGATTTTTATTAGGTGTCACAGAGACATAAATCTTCTGTAAGACTGATCTGAGCTACGCAGCTTTTCCTACCACATTTTATCCTAACTCACCAAACTGATACAGTGCATCCCAAGGCTCTAGATAAGATCAGATGGTCAGTGTAGTCTGCCTGATGTGGTTAACATCTCCAGGAGTAGAAAGATATTCTTGTGAGAAAAAAATTCTGGAACTTTGAATATTTTAAGTTTTAGATATCATGATTGATTTTCTTTCCTAATAGTATGTTTTCCTGATGTGAAATTTTTTTCTTTTTTTCTTTATTTTTATTTATTTTTTTAAAAATCAAATCATAATTTTTACTTATTCACACAGGGGTTATAAACACAGAAAAGCAGGACGTGGGGAAGGGGATGACACTGGAGTGTGGGTGTTCAGGGGGAATACAGATATCTTTCAGAACAGGGTATCAGCTGGGTGAAGGTTCAGGGGACAGGTCACTATGACTCTGCCTGTGATTCACTTGTCCTTATCTAAGTTGGTATCGTCTGCCAAGGCTACCTAGTTACAAGGTCTATGACTACTCAGGCTGGTAAATTTCCACAAAAGCTGCCTGTTTACTATAGCTTATAGCCATCTGTTTCAATGTTTTTTCACAGAGACCCAAGACTTGGTGTTAGTATACGTGTATGACAGGCCTACTGCTGATTTTAGGCCTATGGCTGATTTTAGGTCTTCAGTGTGTAAGCAGGGCTGCCCCTGACATCTCCTCCCTTCTCTAAGTATAGAAGGGCTGTGGCAATTATAATCTTGAGAAGGCAGGAATAGAGGCCTGACCTCCAGTATTTGAAGGGGACTTGTAATGGCTCCAGTCCACCTGTCGTTGTCCAGTGAGGCATGAGGGCCATACCCATCCCGATGTCTTTTTCCTGGAGAGGGGATACTTTTGACATCAACCCCTATGCAGTCAGGCTTGTCCCTCAGGGAACCCAGAGAGATATTTTCAACTTTTATTTATATTCCCTTGCAGTGCTTAGCCTCGAAGCCTAAACAAGAATTCAGATCGCCTGTCAGAGGGGGTTCTGGGTGTCCCCTCTCTGCTTGGTCTAATGGCGGAAGTCCCCTCTTTTAGGTTGGGTGGAGATGGGTTTTGGGAACACCCTGTATAAAGTAACAACCTCATCTTGAGTCTCGTGGTCCTCCATAGCTAACTTATGATAATGTATCTGAATAGGTTTTGCTACCAAATTATGTATCTGTTGTTTCACAGAGTTAGTCAGCCTATTTGAGGCCCAGGGACCAGCAGAAAAAAGCAAAAATAACCCAAATAGTGGTCCCAAGATGTGAGGAAGTAGGGTTGACAACCATGGAGAGGCTGAAAACCAATTCTTGTACCAGCATTCATCTTTCTCTTTCTCTCTCTGACTTTTTTCAGGGTCTTCTCTGACCTATTTCATTCTCTCTTTAACCCTCCCTGTCTTGTCTATGTAAAGGCAACATTCTTCTTTAAGGGCTGTACACAGTCAAGAGCCAGCCTTTTCTATTGTAATAGAGTAAATCAAGTCCAATAAGGATCTTTACGATTTTTGGAGGTATCTTCAGACAGCGAAAGGAGGAATTTCTTCAGATTAGTGATGTCAATCTCTAGCTGTTTGATGTTCTTGTCAATGGCCCTTGGAAGGTCTGAGCAGTATCAGTTCGGAGGCCAGCATCTGGATTAGAACTTCTAACAGCAGACATCACGGATGATTCATTTTTACCTGGAAAGGAAAAAGAAGGGAATTCTCAGGAAGATTTCTCTTCCCTGGATGTAAATTGTTATTCATCTTATTTATGGTTAAGCCTGGCTTTGTGGGGGTATCTATTTCATTAATCTTTTTGGTAGCCAGTTAGCTGTGCCTTCTGTGGTATCGAACAGGCATATCAATCCTCGGCCCCATAAGGGAACTGGGTCTGGGCCATTCTCTTTCTTCCCCCTTCTAATTGGGATTGAGGCATCCTCATTTGGGCCTTTTTGGGTTAAAGTGAGGGTCGCATGTCTGCCCTGTCACAGGGCTAGGACTGTTGCTCAGGGAGGCAGGACAAGGGATGCAGGAAGTTTGAGTGCACGCACCCCATCTGGCACCTGGCAGGTGTCAGGCTGTGAGAAGCTGCAGGGATACTGCTGCGGGGCTGAGCGAGGCAGTCTAAGGTCCAGGGGTAGGGAGCTGGAGCTGGCTCGAGGGTCCCCAGGCCTGTAGGGATACCAGGGATGATCAGGTGCTGCTGGGAGCTGTGGAAGAGGTGAGAATGAAGTGGGGGCCCACAGGCTAGAGTGGTCCACTGCCAAAAGGGAGGGAAGGAGAGAAGCTTTGGCTGCCTTCCTCGAAGAGAGTCCTTGGCTTGCTGTGGGAGTCAGTTTGGCTTGGCTTGGCTTGGTCATGGGCGGCATGCTTGGGTTGGTGGTCGCCCTGGCTGGGAACGCAGAGAGGTTTTCTGCAGGAGGTTAGACGATGGCCCTGTAGGTGAAGGCCTTCTTCATTGCTCCCCATGGTGGATCACAATGAAAGAGAAATAGTCCATGGTTTTAAGGCTTTCATTGTCAGGCAGAAAGTAGATGAGAAATCGTACCCATTTTCTCAGTGCGGGCCTGAAGTTAAAAACCTTTTGCAGGGTGGATGGACTGGGAAGGAAAGCTTAATTGGCTAAGCCCTTCTGGCCTTTAGGTACCTCTTTAATATGGAGATCTGTCTTGAGGTTCTATGGCCTGTAGTAACACCCTTTAACTGTGGAGGGGCTAGGGGGCATTGCCTTACGTGACTGAAGGACACAAATTTATGGAGGGCTGCGGCCTCATGTCAGCCTAGAGTCTGGGTGAGTGGTGAAACGCTTGTTGTTCCTTGCAGGGGTTTCGAGCCTAGATCAACCAGAAATCAGGCTGCCTATCACAGTCTTACAGGGCCTTTCTGCTTGTTACAATTCTTATTATCTGCATGTTGTATTCTAGGTATTCTGTACTTTTTGGCTAATATCCACTTATCAGTGACTACATACCATAATGTCCTTTTGAGTCTGAATTACCTTACTCAGGATGATATTTTCTAGTTCTATCTATTTGCACGCAAAATTCATGATATCCTAAATTTTACTAGCTGAATAATATCCCATTGTGTAAATGAACCACATTTTCTGTATCCCTTCTTCTGTTGAGGGATATCTTGGTTGTTTCCAGTTTCTGGCTTTTACAAATAAGGCTGTTATGAACATGGTGGGTCACATGTCCTTGTGGTATGGTGGGGCGTCTTTTGGGTATATGCCCAAGAGTGGTATAACTGGGTCTTCAGGTAGAAATACTGCCAGTTCTCTGTGGAACCACTAGATTGTTTTCCAGAGTGGTTATACCAATTTGCAATCCCATCCGCAATGGAAGAGTAGTCCTCTTTCTTATTTGAAGCAATCCCATTAACATCAAGAACAAGAAAAATGCTTCTTACGATCCTGGTATCTATTCAATATAGTACTCGAAATTCTAGATAGAGCAATAAAACAACAAAAGGAGTATCAAGAGGATACAAATCGGAAAGGAAAAAGTCAAAATATCATTATTTGGAGATGATATGATATTATACATGAGCAACCCCCAAAATTCCACCAGAGAACTACTACAGCTGATAAACAACTTCAGCAAAGTGTCAGGATATAACACTAACTCAAACAAAACAGTATCCTTCCTGTATACAAATGATAAATGGGTTGAGAAAGAACATAGGGAAAGAACAACCTTCACAATAGTCACAAATGATATAAAATATCTTGGTGTAACTCTAATCAAACAAACAAATATGATGAGAACTTCAAGTCTCTCAAGAAAGAAATCAAAGACCTCAGAAAATAGAGAGATCGCCCATGATCCTGGATTTGTAGGATTAACATAGTAAAAATGGTCATCCTACCAAAAGCAATCTGCAGATTCAATGCAATTCCCATCAAAATTCCAACACAATTCTTCACAGACACAGAAAGAGCAATTCTCAATTTCATATGGAAAAACAAAACAAAACAAAAACCCAGGATAGCAAAAACAATTCTTTTTTTTTTTAATTTCTGAAAACTTTAATTTATTCCCTCTCCAAAGACCAACTACACTCAAAAGAGGATGAAAGGTCAAGATTTTATTGTCTTCATAACAAAATCAGCTTTGAACTGGATCACTTTGCCCTTTCTCTTCTTGTTACAGCCCAGTTCAAAATGCTTGCATCTCTTAATAGCCTGAATCCTCTTAGATCTGCAATTGGGTTCAACACACTCCAGTCTCAGCACAATCTTCCTTGTAGTTTTAGCCTTTTGTGGAAAATAGGCTTAGTCTGCCCACCATAGCCACTCTGTCTAGGCTCCTGTCAGCAAGAGCTTCTTGATATCAGCAGTAGTGTCAGGGTTCAGTGTCTGCAGATGGGATGAATCCCTAGGTAGGGCAGTCTCTGGATGGCCTTTCTTTCAGTCTCTGTTTCATATTTTGTCCCTGCATTTCCTTTGCACAGAAACAAGTCTGGGTTAACCATTTTGAGGTGAGTGGGTGGCCCCATCCCTCAACTGGGGGCTGTGCCTATCTACTGGAGGTGGTCTCTATAGGTTCTATCCTGCCATTGTTGCATGTCTGCTAAAGTCATCCATACTGTGTCCTTGGAGCCTCTCACTTTCCTGGTATCTTGTGGTTACCCCCAATTTCCCATTCCCTACTGCTACATATTACTATTTGATTTCCTGACCCTCTCTACTTCTCTGCTGCCCCTTCTAATACCTAATTCTACCCCCTTTTTTCCTGCCTCTCTTCTCTCCCTCCCATGTCCCTCTACCACCTGTGATCATTTTGCTCCCCATTCTATGTAGGACTGAAACATCAACAATTTGGCTTCCTTCTTCTTGAGCTTCATATGATCTGTGAGTTGTATTGTGGGTGTTCTGTGCTTTTTGTCTAATATCCACTTATCAGTGAGTACATACCATGTGTGTTCTTTTGTGTCTAGGTTATCTCAGTCAGGATATTTTTAGTTCCATCCATTTGCCTACGAATTTCATTTGTTGTCTAATTGCTCTGGCTAGAAGTTAGAGTCCTATATTGAATAGATGTCTTGGCCATGATCTTAGTTGGATTGCTTCAAGTTTCTCTCTATTTCGTTTGATGTTGGCTATTTATTTGCTGTATATTGCTTTTATTATGTTTAGTTTTGGACCTTGAAGTACTGATCTCTCCAATACTTTTAACATGAAGGGGTGTTGTAGTTTATCAAAGATTTTTCTGTATCTAATGAGATGATCATGTAGATTTTTCTTTGAGTTTGTTTATATATTAGTTTACGTTGATGGATTTCAGTATATTGAACCATCCCCACATCCCTGGGATGATGCCTACTTGATCATGATGAATGATCATTTTGATGTGTTCTTGGATTCAGTTTTCAAGAATCTTATTGAGTATTATTACATCAATATTCATAAGTGAAACTGATCTAAAATTCTGTTTCTTTGTTGGGTCTTTGTTTGCTTAAGTTATCAGTGTAACTGTGGCTTCAAAGAATGAATTGTGTAGTATTCTTTTTGTTTCTATTTTGTGGAATAGTTTGAAAAGTATGGTTGTTAGGTCTTTTTTGAGTGTCTAATAGAATTCTGTACTAAAACCCTATGACTATTGGCTTTTTTTTGGGGGGGAAGTGGGAGACTTTTAGTGACTGCTTCTATTTCTTTAGGGTTTATGGGACTGTTTAGATGGTTTATCTGATCCTGATTTAACTTTGGTACCTGGCATTTGTCTAAAAAACCATACATTTCATCTAAATTTTCCAGTTCTGTTGAGTATAAGCTTTTGTAGTAGGATCTGATGATTTTTTTTGAATTTCCTCAATTTCTGTTGTTATGCCTCCTTTTTCATTTCTGATTTTACTAATTTGGATACTGTCTCTATGCCCTCTAGTTAGTTTGGCTAAGGGTTTATCTATCCTGATTTTCTCTAAGAACAGGCTGCTAGTTTTGTCGATTCTTTGTATAGTTCTTTTTGTTTCTACTTGGTTGATTTCAGCCCTGAGTTTCATTATTTCCTGCCATCTACTCCTTTTGGTGTATTTGCTTCTTTTTGTTCTAGATGTGCTTTTTAAGCTCTTAGTGCATCATCTCCACAATTTTTTATGGAAGCATTCAGAGCTACGAATTTTCTTCTTAGCACTGCTTTCATTGTGTCCCATAAGTTTGGGTATGTTGTGCTTTCATTTCATTAAATTCTAAAAGGTCTTTAATTCCTTTATTTCTTCCTTGACCAAGTTATCATTGAGTAGAGCATTGTTCAGCTTCCATATGTATGTGGGCTTTCTGTTGTTTTTATTGTTATTGAAGACCAGCTTTGTTCATGGTAATTTGATAAGATGCATGGGATTATTTCAATCTTCTTGTATCTGTTGAGACATGTTTTGTGACTGATTATATGATCAATTTTGAAACATTCTGTAGATATTTGTTAAAGCTATTGGGATCATAACTTCTGTTAGTCTTTTTGTCCTTTTGAATAAACTTGTTTTCTATTTTTATTTTGTTTCTTTCCTCTTTTACATAATTACTCCCCCTCTTCCCCACCAATATCCACTCAAAAATATCTTTTTAAAAATTTTTTATTGGATATTTTATTTACATTTCAGATGTGATCCCTTTCCCCCATTTCTACCCGACCCAGGAACCCCCTCTCCCATCCCCCCTCCTCCTGCTTCTATGAGAATATGTCCCCACCAACCCACCCACTCCCACCTCCCTACCCATGAATTCCCCCATACTGGGGTATCCAGCCTTCACTGGACCAAGGAATTCCTCTCCCACCTATGCCTGACAATGGCATCCTCCCCTTCATATAGAGCTGTAGCCATGGATCCTTACTAACGTGCTCCCAGGCTGGTGGTTTAGACCCTGGGAGTTCTGATTTGTTGGTATTGTTACTCTCCCTAAGGGGCCTCAAACCCTTTCAGCTCCTTCAGTCTTCTCTCTCACTCCTCCATTGGGAACCCCATGATCAGTTCAGTGGTTAGCTATGAGCATCCACTTCTGTATATTTCAGGCTCTGGCAGACCTCTCAGGAGACAGCTGTATCAGCCTCCTGTCAGCATACACTTCCTGGCATCCACATCAGAGTCTACCTTTGGTGACTGCACATGGGATGGATATCCATACTCATGGGATAGAACAGTCTCCAGATGACCCCTCCTTCAGATTCTATCCCATGCTTTGTCTCCATATTTGTTCTCATGAGTATTTTGTTACTCCTTCTAAGAAGGATGGAAGAAGCACCCACACTTTGGTCTTCCTTCTTCATTAGCTCCATGTAGTCTTTGAGTTGTATCTTGGGTATTGCAAGGTTTTGGGCTAATATCCAATTATTAGTGAGTGGATACCATGTGTGTTCTCTTGTGATTGGGTTACCTCAATCAAGATGATATTTTCTAGTCTCATCCATTTGCCTAAGAGTTTCTCGAATTCATTGTTTTTAATAGCTGAGTAATACTCCATTGTGTAAATGTACCACATTTTCTGTATCCATTCCTCTGTTGAAGGACATCTGGATTCTTTCCAGCTTCTGGCTATTATAAATAAGGTTGCTATGAACATAGTGGAGCATATGTCCTTGTAATATGTTGGAGCATCTTCTGGGTATATGCCCAGGGTGGTATAGCTAGGTACTCAGGTAATGCTTTGTCCAATTTTCTGAGGAACCACCAGACTGATTTCCAGAGTAGTAGTACTAGCTTGCAATACTACCAACAGTGGAGAAGTGTTCCCCTTTCTCCATATCCTTCTCAGCATCTGCTATCACCTGAGTTTTTTATCATAGCCATTCTGACTGGTGTGAGGTGGAATCTAGGGGTTGTTTTGATTTGCATTTCCCTGATGACTAAGGATATTGAACATTTCTTTAGGTGCTTCTCAGCCATTTGAGTTTCCTCAATACATAATTCTTTGTTTTAGCTCTGTCTCCCATTTTTAATAGGGTTATTTGGTTGTCTGGAGTCTAATTTCTTGAGTTCTTTGTATATATTGGATATTAGCCCTCTATCAGATGTAGGATTGGTTAGTTTTACTGTATCTTTATTTAATTTCTGATTCCATGATCTGTCCATTGGTGAGAGTGGGATGTTGAAATCTCCCACTATTATTATGTGAGGTTCAATGTGTGCTTTGAGCTTTAGGCATGTTTCTTTTACAAATATGGGTGCCCTTACATTTGTGTCATAGATATTCAGAAATGAAAGTTCATCTTGGTTGATTTTTCTTTTGATGAGTATGTAGTGTCTTTTTTGGATAACTTTTGTTTGAAAGTCTATCTTATTCGATATTAGAATGGCTACTGCAACTTGTTTCTTGGGACCATTTGCTTAGAAAAAATTTTCCAGCCTTTTACTTTGAGGTAGTGTTTGTCTTTTTCACTGATGTGTGTTTCCTGTATATAGCAAAATGTTGGATTCTGTTTACATAGCCAGCCTGTTACCCTGTGTCTTTTTATTGGAAAATTAAGTCCATTGATGTTGAGGGATATTAAAGACCAATGACTGTTGGTTCCTGTTACTTTTGTTGTTAGAGGTTGTATTATGTTTGTGTTGTTCTCCTCTTTTGTTTTTTTGTGAGATGATTAATTTCTTTTTTTGTTGTTGTTGTTGTTGGCTGTAGTTTCCCAGCTTGTGTTTGTGTTTTCCTTATATTATCCTCTACAGGCCCAGATTAGTGAATAGATATTGTTTAAATTTTTTTCATGGAATATTTTGGTTTCTACATTTATGGTAATTGATAGTTTTGTTGCGTATAGTAGTCTGGGCTGGCATTTTTGTTCTCTTTGGATCTGTATGACATCTGCCCAAGATCTTCTGGCTTTTAGAATCTCTGTTGAGAAGTCTTGTATTATTCTGTTAGGTCTGCGTTTATACGTTACTTGACCTTTTTTTCTTCCTGCTTTTAATATTCTTTCTTTGTTCTGTGAATTTGGTGATTAGATTATTAAGTGATGGGAGGAATTTCTTTTCTGGTCCAATCTATTTGGTGTTCTGTAGGCTTCTTGTATATTTATGGGCATCTATTTCTTTAGGTTAGAGAAGTTTTCTTCTATAATTTTGTTGAAGATGTTTTCTGGCCCTTTAAGTTGGGAATCTTTGCTCTCTTCTATACCTATTATTCTTAGGTTTGGTCTTTTCTTAGTTTCCTGTTCTTACGTGACTGACTGCCATAGACCTCTAATATATGGTCTATGGCAGTCAGTCACGTAGGAACAGTGCCTCAGGCTCTCCCACATGTAAATGCTGTATCTCCAAGCTCTCAGACTAAGCCAATAGGGGTTATCTGCTGCCAGACCATAACCCACCCCAAAACTGTATATAAGAGCCCTATTTGGGAGATGCTAAGGTGTGTGAGAATCATCCTGTTGTCTGAGAGTTTCTGTCGCAAGAGCTGTAACACTTGGGAAGAGATCTGCTCTCCTGAGGCACCTTCAGGACCCTCCCCTCCTTGCTATCTAGCTGTCTTCTCACTGGCCCACCCTGGACTGGCTCAGCCCAGAGAGACAGGTACAGCACCTGGGAGCAACTGAATGGCAACAGCAGAGATGTGGGCAGAGGCAGCAGCGGAGTCAATGGAGGGGATTCCCCCTCTCTGCTCACACTCTATCCCCTTGGCCTGGACTCCTGCGCCCGGCCAGGCCGGAGATCTTCATGGGAAGCTCCCCGGAACAGGGACCCACAGAAGGACTGGCAAATGAGTATGATTGAGGTAGATATTGTGAAATTTCTAAGAATCAATAAAAATATAAAAAAAAAAAGCAGAGAAACACCCTCTCCCACTGTTGGAAGTTCCACAAAAACACCAAGCTCACAGTCATAACATATATGCAGAGGACCTGGTGTAGACCTCTGTAGGCCCAGTGCTTGCAGCTTCAGTCTCTGTGAGCCCATGTGAGCCCTGCTTTGTTGATTCAGTGGGCTGTGTTTTCCTGGTATCCTCCATTCTCTCTGACTTCGACAGTCTTTCCTGCCCCTCTTCTGCAAGCTTCTCCAACCTCCAAGGGGAGGGATAAGATGGAGATTCCTAATTTAGAGTCTCTCTGCATAATGTTTGACTCTAGGTCTCTGTATCTGTATTCATCTGCTGCCAGGGGAAGCCTCTCTGATGATGACTGGACAATGAACTGATCTATTAGTATAGCATAATGTCATTAGAAATAATTTAATGATTTTTTTTGTCAGCCACACTTGGTTTTACCATAAGCCTCTGGGCTAATTCAGTCTCTGGTTCCTCTCTATCCATGTAGTATATGACATGGGCTCCCTTTTTAAGCCAAACATTGGTTGGCCAGTCCCACAAGTTCTGTTCAATGACTGACCCAGCTCATCTTGCAAGCAGGATTGATTAGAGGTGGAGGGTTTTGTGTTTGGGTTGGTGTTCAGGATTTTTTTTTCTGTAGCCTGTATTGTACCTTCTCCTGCCAAAGAGACTAGGACATAGGAGTAAAGTCCCCATGCCTGTACCAGCTCAACCTGGCTATGTTCAGTGAGCTATGTAGAAATTGTTCTCAACAATGGGATGCTGCTGTCAGTTTTCAAGGAGTGACTTTGTGTCTTACCATCAGCCTTGGTTGTTTAGGGGCTTCCAAAAGATGTCCCGACCCCCTACCAACAATTCAAGGGAATTTAACCCAGTTCTATTACTGGAGGCTTTGTATGGCTACAAAGGATGGTCAGTTCATGCTCCAGATCCCCCATTACTAGGAGTATTCAATAAGGTTACTTTAATAGATTGCAAGAAGCTTCTATTGCACTAGGTTTCTACATCAACTATAATATTCTTCAGTTTCTTTCATCAGTATTTTATAGTTCATATGTAGCAATATTTTCAAAATTTATTTTAAAATATTGCAATTTGATACCATTACAAAATTTCTTTTTCAAGTTTTTTCTAAAAAAATTGGTCTTCTATACTGTAACCTTGCTTTGGTATTTTTAGATATTTTTGTTTTTTTCATGTTCATAATCATGTTAGACACTTAAAAACATGCTAGTTTTCTTCCTTTTTGGATCTTAGTTTCATTTTTCTTCTTTATTGATCATATGAGAAGAGGCAAGAATGAACAAATCCTTATCTGATTTTTCATATATAAATTTGATTTTAGGATTATTCATTTTTATTTTTATGTGCTATGAGTGATTTGCTTGCATGTATATCAGTGTGTACACATGAGATCTTGGTGCTCACAAAGGTCAGAAGAAGTCTTTGGATTTTTGGAATTGAAATTACAGACAGTTATGAGCCTTCTATATGGGAATTAAACCCAGATCCTCTGCAAGAGTGCCAAGTGTTAGTAAGAGCTAAGCCCATATTGCTGAAGATACCATGCACTTCAGATGCAGGACACTGAAGCCCCTAGGCTGAAATTTGTGTGAATGGTGAATGCTTCCAGCCTGAGGTCTACCTTTTATTGTACTAGAGGGTACCATGCAAGCTTCAAAAGGAGAGAAGCAACCAACAGCCATACCAGGCTCTGATACCTATGTGTGGGAAAAATAGACCTCAGTGTTGGTCCCAGAGGCTTTCCGCGGCTGGTCCCACATCCAGGAGAAGGTCTAAGGTTCCAGAGGCTAGAGACTTTGGTGATGGCAGGCCCCAATGACACGAGGAAGTCCTTGGTTCCAAAAAGGTTTATTTGCATGGCGGATGGTAGGTGGATTTGGATGTTACCCCCCCCCCCCCGAAACTGAGGGCAGTCCTGAGTTAAATAGGGAGGGAGAAAGGGGGAGGGTCTGGGGAAACATGCTTAATTTCCTCCACCCTCTGGCCTTCATTAGTATGTAAATCCCTAGGGCCTGAGGCTTGTAGTCATGCCCTCTATCTGTGCACTTTGGGAGGGGCTGTAATGGTCTACATGACTGAACAACGTAGGTCCATGGAGATGAGACTTCTCGTCAGGCCTCTGAGTTCTGGGGACATGGCCAAACGCCTGCTGTTTCTCACTTAGAGTCTCAGGGTTCCAGGCTCATGCCCAGCAATGAACTAGGATACCCTTACGCAGTCTCACACCTATGAACCATATCAACAAACAGCAAGGCATGATAATCCTATAGGTATAGTGGTGCCATGCATAACTTGGTGGTAACTCATAGCTCTCTAATTGGGCTATCAACAAGAGGGAAATGATGCCTGATACTGGAAACCTAGCCAACTACCCACGGACTAGTGAAGTCATAGACCTTGGAGGAGAGCCTATACACACCAGTTTACTAAACCAACATAATCTCTAGCAATCATATAAACATTTATCTTTATACCCACAGACAAGTGAAGGTCTCAACTGTCATCAAGGAAACTTCTCTGCAATAGATGATGATCATTACAGAAAAGTGTAGAAGATGCTTTTTATTAATGTACTCATTTATGTGTATGCATGCATATTGGATCACATATCATTGTATACGTATAGGGGTCAGAAGACAACCTATAGGACTTGATTCTCTCCTTCCTTTTTCCTTCCTTCCTTCCTCCCTCCCTCCCTCCCTCCCTCCCTCCCTCCCTCCCTCCCTCCCTCCCTCCCTCCTTCCTTCCTTCCTTCCTTCCTTCCTTCCTTCCTTCCTTCCTTCCACCATATGGATTCTTGGGATTAAACTTAGGTCATCAGTTTTTATGGTAAGCACTTTTATATGCTGAGCCATCTCTTCAACCCAGCAAATATTTTCTTAAAGCTCTAAAAAAGGACAGGACATATCTTTGTGTTTGTTACATTTACTTGCATTGGAGGTCCTCGGTATGCAAAAAAGAATGAATAGAAAAAGCCATACAAAGTTGAAGAGTCACAATATATTTTTAAAAGCACGTTTTCATTATGAACATAAAAACTCTAAAGTATCATCAAATATTCCACCAAAGCCTGAGTTTAGCAAGGTGCCAGCATAAACTAACTAACTAACTAACTAACTAACTAACTAACCAACCAACTCCAAGAAATAAATTCAATTGTATTTTATTTTCTATAATTATTGAGGAAATATTCCTCTATTTCAGTAACACTATTTGCAAAACTGTTTTGTGGACAGCAGTATACTTTTGCTTATATCACTTAAGGTTATGTTATATTTTTTTAAAAAAGCCTGATTATTTTATATGCCACATCTTTATTCATTAAAAATATTTTAATATTTTCATTACAAGTTCTGTTTTTCCAATGGTTGTTTTGAACTATAGCTTGATTTGAAAACATGTGAGTCCTATAGAAGTTGCAGCTTGTTATAACATCTAGATGGATGCTATTGGCAGATATCCCATTTGTATATGTTTAAGCACTATGACTTTCATGTAAGCCCAAATATTCTCTACATACTACTTAAGTTACTTTGTTAATTGTTTTATTTATACTTCTTTAATTTGTTTCTTATTATATTAACATCTCTCATGATGACAATGTATTTGGTCATTTCCAGGATTTAATCCTGAGAAATTTTTCGTATTTACCTTCTACTAAAACTACATTCTTTTCTCATACAATATATCCTGATTACAGTCCTCCCCATTACTGCTAGATCTTTCCTGTCTCCCCTGGTACCCAGATCCACTTCTTTTCTGTCTCTTCTTAGAAAAGAACATGCTTGTAAGAGAATAAAACAAAACACCATGAAATAATAAATAATGAAACAAAACAAAGCTCATCATATTCAAATTGTCAAAGCAAACCAAAAGAAAGAAAAAGGCCCCAAGAGAAGACCTAAGAACCAGATACTTACTCATTCACATACTCAGGAATCCCATAAAAATACTAAACTGAAAGCTATAATAAACATTCTAAGGGCCTGGTTCAGACCCCAGTAATCCCCATGCTTGCTGCTTCAGTCTCTCTGTGTTCTTATGAGCATTGCTCAATTGATTTAGAGGGCCTTGTTTTCCTAGTGTCCTTTATCCTCTCTGACTCTTAAACTCTTTCTGCCTCCTTTCCTATGGAGTTCTCTGACGGGAGGGATTTGATGGATGCATTCATTTGTATCTCTGTGTTCTAAGTTCTTTCTGAATAATGCCTGGCTTTAGGTCTCTGTATTTGTTCCCATCTGCTACAGGAGGATGCTTCTCTGATGATGGCTGAATAAGGTATTCATGTGTGTGTGCGTGTGCGTGTGCGTGTATGTCTCTCTCTCTCTCTCTCTTTCTCTCTCTCTCTCTCTCTCTCTCTCTCTCTCTCTCTCTGTGTGTGTGTGTGTGTGTGTTTAGACCAATACTATTTGGTTTTACCATAGCTCTCTGGTTATCTAGTCTCAGGTTCTAGGTCACCAAAGTGATGTCAGGTAATCAAATCAGACATTGATTTATTATTCCCACAAGCTTTGTGCCACCATTCCCCTAACATATTTTGCAGTCAGGACAGATTATACATCAAAGGTGTTTGGATTTGTGTTTATGTCAAACTTTTGGCAGCCTGCAGAGTACATTCCCACACCAATGACACTAGAATGTGCACTGAAGGTTCTATGTAGGAGCCAGCTCAACTGCTGCATGTTCAGTGAGTTGCGTGGGTGTTGTCTTCAGCAATGGGGCCTTGCTGTCAGTTTGTAGAGAGCAAGCTATTGTCTTGACAACAGCATGGGTTGTTTAGGATTTTACTGGGACCCCTCTGGACAACATATCAATCAGATATAACTCAGTGCCAGTACTGGGAGTCTCATTTGGTGACAAGTGATTGTACATTGAGGTCTATCTCTCTCATTATATGGTCACTTGACTATGATCTCCTTCATACACTTTAGGAATTTTCCACTGCCCTGTGTTTCCGTACCACCCCAAGTTCCATCTACTCTTTGACTGTGTCTGTATCTGTCTGAGTCAGCTGCTAGGTGGAGCCTCTTAGAGGACAACCATGATAGGCTCATGTCTGCAAGCATAACAACAGTATCATTAACAGTGTTAAGGACTGGTGCTTGCCCAGGGGATGGGTCCCAAGTTGGGCCAGTTATGTGTTGACCATTCTCTCAGTCTCTGCTCAATCCCCTGTGCCTGCATTTCTTGTAGACAGGATAAATTTTGGGTTGAAAGTTTTGTGGGTGGGTTGGTATCTCTATCACTCCACTGGTGTTCCTCTCTGACTATAGGAGGTGGCCTCTTCAAGTTTCATATCCCCAGTGTAATGAGTTACAGCTAAGTCCACCCTCATTGATTCTTGGGTGCCTCCCTTATCCCAGATCTCTGTTATATCCTGGAGATGTCCCCTGCCTCCTCACCCCATCAGTTGCAGATTTCCATTCATTTTCATGGCCATTTAGCCATTTCTCCTGTCCTTCCCCACACCTGATCCTGAACTCCTCATTCTCCTCCTATCCCCTCTCACTCACAGTTCCCACCTTTCATCTGATCCTTATGAGTAATTTATTCCCCCTTAAGTGATATTCTAGATTCTTTGGTTGGGCCTTCCTTCTTGTTTAGCTTCTTTGGGTCTGTGGAGTGTAACATGGTATCTGTGTTTTATGGGTAATGTTCATTCTTAAGTGAGTACATACCATGCATGTTCTTTTGGAACTGGGTTACCTCACTAAGGATGATATCTCAAGTTCTACCTATTGGCCTGCAAAATTCATTATGTCTTTGTTTTTAATAGCTGAATAATATTCCACTGTGTAGATGTACCACACTTTCTCCATTCATTATTCAGTTGAGGGACATCTAGGTTGTGTCCAGTTTCTGGCTAATATGAACAAAGCTTCTGTGAACATAGTTGAACAAGTGCCTTTGTGGGATGTTGGAGCATCTTTTGGGTATATGCCCACTTCTTCTCCTCCCACCTTCATCAGACCTGCAGATCCTAAGCCATAGCAGTTAGCTTCCATTCCTCCACTCAACTTCCTTGCTGGCTGAACTGTCTGGGCTAGGCCAAGCTGCCTGAAGCAGCCTGCTGTCCCAGGGGAACCTCCATTCTCCCACAACCTCTCCTCTACCTTCATCAGACTCCTGAACCATGCAGTCTAGCTTTCTTTTCTCCTTCTATCTTCCCTACTCACTGAGCCCTCTGGGCCAAGACAAGTTTCTCTGAGCAGCCTGCTATCCCAGAGAGACCTCAACTCTCCTGCCACCCCTCCCGACAACTTCATCAGACATGCAGATCCTGATCCACAGTGGTAAGCTTCCCTCCTGCCTCTCATCTTCCCTACTCACTGAGCCTTCTGGACCAAGCCAAGCTGCCCTGAGCAGCCTGCCATTCTGGGAACACCTCTATTCTGGACACTTCTCCCCCTACCTTCATCAGACTTGAGACTCCTGCACCATACAGGTGAGCTTCCTTTCCCCCACCTATCTTCTCTCCTCTCTCAGCAGGCAGCTATCCCAGGAGGACATCTATTCTCCTACCACCTTCCCCACCCTCACTTTTATCAGACCTAATACTCCTGAACCGTACAGGATAATAATATTTTAACATAACATACTTTACTCTTTCATTTCTAATTTTAAATAAAATTCACAGGAGGACTGCACTAATACATTCTATTTTATTTAACATTTTTGTTTCTTCTGCTTTGTCTGTGTTCATATCTGGTATATGTATGTAAGATATTTACATATATGTTGGTGTGTGAGTGGTGTATGTGTGTATGAGTGTGCACATGCATGTACAAGTGTCTATAGATACTAGAGACTACAGACACTATATATTAGGTGTCTTTCTAAGCTATTCTTCATTTTATTTTTTGAGACATGGCATCTCATTGAATCTGGGACTTGGCAATATTGCTAGAGTAGTTGACCAACTTACATTAGGGAGTCTTGCTGTACAGCATCTTTTTAAGTCTTTTTTTTTCCTTTTATTTTTGAGAATACAAAATAATGATATCACTTCTCCCTTTTCTTTACTCCCTCCAAAATTATTTTTTAAAATTTTTATTAATCATTTTATTTGTTTATATTTCAAACTTATATATGTGGGTTTGGATGTCTAAATATAGACCCTCATGTTGCTGAGGGAGGACTTTACCAACTGAACCATCTTTCAAATTTCATTTTCTGCTTTAAAAAATTCCTTCTGTTATCATGTTATCATGTATATATACGTATATATATATATATATGTATATATATGTATACACACACACAGACACACACACACACATATATATATATACATATATATATATTCATTATGTAGGTTGTTTTGTATGTGCATGTCCTACTATATTATTCATGTTACTCCTAAATCTCTGATCCCAAGTTGTCTTCCTTCATAAGCCTTCTGAATAATACCCAAGACAAACTAGTGTGCCTGATTTTAGAAAACTTTTGAGTTTAAATTTAGTCCAGCTGAAGAGACCATTATGTTATTATTACTTCAAATATTGCTTTGGTTGTACTTTTTTCTCTTTTTAATACTTTGTTTTTTTTTCCTACTCTTTTGATTTTTGAAGTTTGTACTACTTTCACACATATTTTCTGCTTTAAAGAATTTCTTTTCATATGCATTTAATTTGTTTTAAAATTCATTAATTGAGTTCCTAATTTTGGTTACTTAGTGTAGATAGGTTTTGCTTTTGTTTCAGAGATTATAGTATAATTATATTATTTCCCCTTTCCATTTCTCTCCCTACAAACCATCCCATGTACCCTTCCATTTTGCCTTTGAAATTCATGCTGCATTTCTCTTTAATTGTTATTATTATATGTGCATGCAGATGCATATACATTCTTAAATAGAGCTTGCTTGTCTTGCATACTATAACTTGTATGTTTGTTTGTAGGCTGATTATTTGGTATTGGATAACCAATTGGTGTGTTTTTCTCTGGGGAAAATTTTTCATTTTAATGTCAATATTCCTTAGTTTCCTGTAACTGTGTGTGTATGTCTTTGATTGTAGGGTTATAGCTTCACAGTCTTTCCATTGTCTACTTTGGTAGGTCTATTGTTGGTGACCTTGTTCAGATCATGTTAAGGGTGTCATTTTGGTGAGGATTTATGGGTGTAGGTTCTGATATTCTTAGGAAGCATAATTTCACCTCAAACTCTTTGATCTTCTAACTCTTACAAGTTTTCCTCCCCCTCTTCTGCAATGTTTTTTGAGCCTTAAGTAAAGAATGGAGTATTACTCAGCTATTAAAAACAATGAATTTGAGAGGTTCCTAGGTAAATGGATGGAACTAGAAATTATCATCCTGAGTGAAGTAAGCCAATCACAAAAGAACACACATGGTATTCACTCACTGATTATTGGATATTAGCCCAGAACCTTGAAATGCCCAAGATGCAACTCACAGGCCACATGAAGCTCATAAAAAAGGAAGACCAAGTGGGGGTGATTCAGTTCTTCTTAGAAGGAGCAACAAAATACTCAAAGAAGCAAATATGGAGACAAAGTGAGGGACAGAAACTGAAGGAGGGGCCGTTTCAAGACTACTCCACCTGAGTATCCATCCCATGTGCAGTCACCAAAGGTAGATGCTGATGTGGAAGTCAGGAAGTGCATGCCGATAAGAGCCTGATATGGATGTCTCCTCAGAGGCCTTCAAGAGTCTGACATATTCAGAGGCAGATGCTCACAACTAGCCATTGAACTGATCATGGGGTTCTCAATGGAGGAGTTAGAGTGAGGACTGAAGGAGCTGAAAGGGTTTGTGGCACCATGAGGAGAGCAACAATACCAACCAACCACAGCTCCCAGGGTCCTAACCACCACCCTGGGAGCACTTATGGAGGGATCCAGGGCTTCAGCTGAATATGTAAGAGTGGAGGGCCCTGCTGGGCACAGGTGGAAGATGAGATCCTTGACCTCATGAAGGCTGGACGCCCCAGGGGGTGGGAGTTTTGAGAGTGGGGAAGTGGGAGTGGGGGGGGTAGGTGGGGGTTACATCCACAGAGAAGAAGGAGGAGGGGTAAGGGGATGGGGGTTCCCGGGTGGGTGGGGGATGGGGTAAGGGGATAACATATGAAATGTAAATAAAATATCTAATTAAAAAAATGTTAGGGCTGAAATCAACCAAATAGAAGCAAAAAGAACTATCCAAAGAATCAATAAAACTAGGAGCTGGTTCTTTGAGAAAATCAACAAGATAGATAAACCCTTAGCTAGACTAATCAGAGGGCAGAGAGACAGTATCCAAATTAATATAATCAGAACTGAAAAGGGTGACATAACAACAGAAACTGAGGAAATTAAAAAAATCATCAGATCCTACTACAAAAGCCTATATTCAACAAAATTGGAAAATTTGGATGAAATGGACAATTTCCTAGACAAATACCAGTTACCAATGTTAAATCAGGACCAGGTAAACCATCTAAACAGTCCCATAACCCCCAAAGAAATAGAAGCAACCATTAAAAGTCTCCCTACAAAGAAAAGCCCTGGACCAGACGGTTTTAGTGCAGAATTCTATCAGACCTTCAAGGAAGACCTAATTCCAATTCTTTTCAAACTATTCCACAAAATAGAAACAGAAGGGACATTACCCAACTCATTCTTTGAAGCCACAATTACACTCATACCTAAACCACACAAAGACCCAACAAAGAAAGAGAACTTCAGGCCGATCTCTCTTATGAACATTGATGCAAAATTACTCAATAAAATTCTAGCGAACCGAATCCAAGAACACATCAAAACAATTATCCATCACGATCAAGTTGGCTTCATCCCAGGAATGCAGGGTTGGTTCAATATTCGGAAATCCATCAATGTAATCCATTATATAAACAAACTCAAAGAAAAAAACCACATGATCATCTCACTAGATGCTGAGAAAGCATTTGACAAAATTCAACACTCCTTCATGATAAAAGTCTTGGAAAGGTCAGGAATTCAAGGTCCATACCTAAACATAGTGAAAGCAATATACAGCAAACCAGTAGCCAGCATTAAACTAAATGGAGAGAAACTTGAAGCAATCCCACTAAGATCAGGGACTAGGCAAGGCTGCCCACTCTCCCCCTACTTATTTAATATAGTATTGGAAGTCCTAGCCAGAGCAATTAGGCAACACAAGGAGGTCAAAGGGATACAAATTGGAAAGGAAGAAGTCAAAATCTCACTATTTGCAGATGATATGATAGTGTACTTAAGTGACCCCAAAACTTCCACCAGAGAACTCCTAAACCTGATAAACAACTTTAGCAAAGTGGCTGGATATAAAATTAACTCAAGCAAATCAGTAGCCTTCCTCTACTCAAAAGATAAACTGGCTGAGAAAGAAATTATGGAAATGACACCCTTCAAAATAGTCACAGATAATATAAAATACCTTGGTGTGAACCTAACCAAGCAAGTAAAAGACCTGTAGGACAAGAACTTCATTCCCCTGAAGAAAGAAATCGAAGCAGATCTCAGAAGATGGAAAGATCTCCCATGCTCATGGATTGGAAGGATTAATATAGTAAAAATGGCTATTTTGCCAAAAGCCATCTACAGATTTAATGCAATCCCCATCAAAATTCCCACTCAATTCTTCTCAGAGATAGAAAGAGCAATCTTAAAATTTATTTGGAATAACAAAAAACCCAGGATTGCGAAAACTACTCTCAGCAATAAAAGAACTTCTGGAGGAATCACCATCCCTGACTTCAAGCTGTACTACAAAGCAATAGTGATAAAAACTGCATGGTATTGGAACAGAGACAGGCAGGAGGATCAGTGGAATAGAATAGAAGACCCAGAAATGAACCCCCATACCTATGGTCACCTGATCTTTGACAAAGGGGCTAAAACCATCGAATGGAAAAAAGATAGCATTTTCAACAAATGGTGCTGGTCCAACTGGTTGTCAGCATGTAGAAAAAAGCAAATTGATCCATACTTATCTCCTTGTACAAAGCTCAATTCCAAGTGGATTAAGGACCTCCACCTAAAACCAGCGACACTGAAACTAATAGAAGAGAAACTGGGAAAAAGCCTGGAATACATAGGAACAGGGAAAAAGTTCCTGAACAGAACACCAATGGCCAGTGCTCTAAGACCAAAAATTGACAAATGGGACCTCATAAAGCTGCAAAGCTTCTGTAAAGCAAAGGACACAGTCAATAGGACAGAGCGGCAACCAACAGATTGGGAAAAGATCTTCACCAACCCTATATCTGATAAAGGGCTAATATCCAAGGTATACAAAGAACTGAAGAAATTAGACTCTAGACAATCAAAGAACCCTATTAAAAAATGGAGCACAGAGCTGAACAAAAAATTCTCAACTGAGGAAGTTCGAATGGTTGAGAAGCACCTAAAGAAGTGTTCAGGATCACTAGTCATCAGGGAAATGCAAATGAAAACAACACTGAGATTCCACCTCACACCAATCAGAATGGCTAAGATCAAAAACACAGGTGACAGCACATGTTGGCGAGGATGTGGAGAAAGAGGAACACTCCTCCACTGTTGGTGGGATTGTAAACTGGTACAACCACTATGGAAGGCAGTCTGGCGGTATCTCAGAAAATTGAACATAGTGTTACCTGGAGACCCAGCTATACCACTCCTGGGCATATACCCAAAAGAAGTTTCACCATACAACAGGGACACATGCTCCACCATGTTCATAGCAGCCTTATTTACAATAGCCAGAAGTTGGAAAGAACCCAGATGCCCTTCGACAGAAGAATGGATGCAGAAAATGTGGTACATTTATACAATGGAGTACTACTCAGCTATTAAGAACAATCAGTTCACAAAATTCCTAGGCAAATGGAAGGAATTGGAAAATATCATCTTGAGTGAGATGACCCAATCTCAAAAGAACATACTTGGTATGCACTCACTGATAAGTGGATATTAGACCAAAAGCTCACAATGTCTAAGAATCTACATATAGACCACATAAAACTCACATAGAAGAAGGAAGACCAAAGTATGAATGCGTTGGTCCTTTCTAGAAGGAGTATCAAAAGTTTCAACCAGAACTCCCAAAGTCTAAACCAGAGAGCACAAAGGGAGGGACTCACGAACCTGTATAGGGAATTGAGGGTGACCTTGTTAGACTTCAGTGAAAGTGGAGGGCCAAGGTCCCCGAAAGTTTGGATCCCCTACTGTGTGGGAATTTGAGAGCAGGGAGATGGGAGTGGGAGGATGTTTGGAGCGAGCACACCATCACAAAAATTAGGAGGAGTGGGTATGGGATAAGGGATCTTGGGGGAGAATGAGAATGGAGATAACATTGAAAGGTAAATACGTATAATATCCAATAAAAAACCCACACAGATAAAGGATTTTTTTAAAAAAGGGAGTTTACTTATCTTAAATTAATTTCAAAAGTTTCTAGGAGTTGCAAATTGGCTAAGATCCTATTTTAAGCTCTCCACAAAAGAACTTAAATCTCTGTTCAATATTCTCAAGAGAGAGGTAAACCCTAACTCCCTCAACAGTTAATTGACAGAAGAGAGGTAATCTCACAAAAAGTAGAAAAAGCTATTTCCAATCGATATATCATATAGTCTGATTAATTGTCAGTGGTGCTATAAAAGTCCTTTGACAAAAGATTATTAATATAGATTTATATATCCTTAAATAAGGTCTTCATGACTCTCTGAGTGTAGAAGGAGCAACTGTTGGCGCTTCTGCCCTGATTTTACAAGAACTCTGAAAAATTGGCTTTAAAAACAAAAGAGGGGGAACGGTACCCCCTCAGAAGGAGCCCCCCTGAAATACTCTCCATCATGCCTTGTTCACTTTTCTCTCTCTAAAGCTGAAAGCTCATGGCAAATCTCTTGCTGACCATATTGGTGACCTCGGGCACCACCAAGACCAACAAAACTTTACCACAGATATGGGGATGGACCCTCATACCTGTAAAGGGAATGCCCCAGACCCAGTTCCCTTATGGAGCCGAGGACTGATATGCCTGTCCAATACCACAGAAGGCACAGCTAACCGGCTACCACAAATATTAATGAAAAAAATAGATACTCTCACAAAGCCAGGCCCAACCATAAATACGATGAATAACAATTTACATCCAGGGAAGAGAAATCTCCCTGAGAATCCCCTTCTTTTTTCTTTCCAGGTAAAAATGAATCACCCGTGATGGCTGCTATTAGAAGTTCTAATCCAGATGGGCCAGAAGCCAGGATCCTCGCCCTTACCCTCACCCCCTACCTTTTCCCACCTGCACAAGGTTCCCTGAAGCTTGGCAACTGCAAGATCCTGCTTGGCAACTGCAGATAGACTCAAAGCAGTGTACCATATCATCTGAAGAATAGCAGGGATACCATAACTCAAGCAGTGTACCATATCTTCTGAAGAATAGCAGGTTGCAGTCCTCCTCGCCCCCACGAATAACTAGGACCTGCCGGTCGGGTCAAGTGCACCCAGACATGGGGCTCGAGGCATGGACCCCTCTGGACGGACCCTCATTGAGAGGATGTGCGCATGACATCAAGATTGAGTGAGACAGAGATCGTTGCCGGCGACCTGCCATCCACGGAACCAGGTTGATGCTGCCATCAAGAAGACGGTTGAAGTTCATTACCATCAGCCAAAAATTGAAGAGGATCCAGAAGTGACTCCGCAGGAGACTGACACAGCTGCCAGCTCCCCTGCCTCCCCCTACGGTCGACCGCTAGACTTCCACACCCTCCAGAAGGGTTCCTGGTATGCCTGGCTTTGTCCTCGCTTCTCTTGCTAGAGAGCTTGGCCTCTTGATCACCACAACAAAAATTGGCTTTTTCCTAAACCAAGGCCACCCTTGATATGGCCGCTAACATTGGGGAGCCTTCCTTTATGACAATATTACACCCCAAACTGACAAATGGTTGGTAACTTGAACATTCACAAAGGGACTAGGATGGCTGTGAGTTAGCCCAATGACGGGATTATTGTAGGTCCACTTCCCAGGGGCCCACCCAATGCAGCCGAAAAGGAGTGCGTGGTGCTGGGAGTGGGTGCAGCCTACATGGCCTAAGACAGGGCTCTCACCCTCCTTTCACCCACATCGGAGTCCCTTGACGTTGCCCATCGTCGACAGCCTAAAGCCTTCGACCATCGATGTGACTCGTCTCACATCAGTGTTTTGGGGTTGTGAACTTGTCTAAGACCCCCCATAATTAGACATCCAAATTCAAAATTCACATAGTTGGGATTGATCATAAGATGCCTTCTCTAACTAAACAGAGAAGGGGGAGATGCCAGAAGCCAGGACCCTCGCCCTTACCCTCACCCCCTACCTTTCCCCACCTGCACAATGTCCTCTGAAGCTTAGCAACTGCAAGATCCTGCTTAGCAACTGCAGATAGACTCAAAGCAGTGTACCATATCATCTTAAGAATAGCAGGGAGACCATAACTCAAGCAGTGTACCATATCTTCTTTAGAACAGCAGGTAGATCATAATTCAAGGCAGAGTACCTTATAGACCATGACATGTTTCAAGGCACAGGCCAAGAAGATTTTGTACTTTTCCACCACCTTGCCCTTCTTACCCCCTCCCCTTGTAAAACATGCTATAAAAAAGCATTAAAAAAAAAAAAAGAAAAAAAATGTTTAAAAAAAGTGTTTTGTAGATATATCTATCTGACTGAGCTCTACTACTCTGGATTTTGATGGGTTGTGGCTATCTGTAATTGTCTCTATTTGTTGCAGAGAAATTTTCTTGATAAGGGGTGAGGACTACACTTAACTGTGGGTAAAAGAAAAAATGTTTAAATATTTAAATATTAAATCAGCAAAGGATTATGCTGGTTTTTAAAAAGTGATTGGTATAGATCTATGACTTCATTAGCCTAAGTAGTTGGTTAGCTTTCAAGTACCAGGGATGATTTCTCTCTTGTTGAGTGAGTCTCAAGTTTAATTAGAGAGCTGTTGTTTACTGCCAATGTATGCATGCCATTAGTGCACCCTTAGGGTTATCATGGCATGCTGGTTATTGTGTTTTATAGGCATCATAACTGGTTTCCCTCTTTTGGAAGATTTCATGACTCCTTCTGGTACAATGAATGTTTGTCCTCAAGGACCAGGCTTCTCAGCTTAGTTTTAGCTCAGGGTTCTTTGGACCTATCTGAAGTTCATTGTTTCTTTGGCAATAGAGGATGACCTTCTACCTCTAGGGACTGGGGTGTAATTTAAGAGCAATATCTGTAGCCTGTAATATCTTGAGTGTTTCTTGAACAACCTTGACCAATAACCCAAAATAAGGCTTTTTGTGCTTGATGTTGGTTTTTTTGTTAGTTGGTCTTTGAGTGTTGTATTTTATTTAAATTATATATGTATATTTATATACAGACTTACATGTATTATAGGTTTCTTCCTTAGGTAGTTAATAATATAAATCTTTATGACTTTTTCAGTCATTCTTACTATTATTTTACCATTCTATCTCCTTTTTCTGTATTTATCTCCCTCATCCCTTACTCATTAGAGCCTACTTTTCCATTTCTCCATTCAGATCACTTGTACCCTGATATTTTTCTCTCTATTGCTTCCCTATCTAAGAAATCATACTATTTTTCTAACTTTTCAGGTGTTTGCAATCACTCTAGGGAATCTGCTCACATTTGGTTTTTATCTTTCTAATTCTAGATTTTTTTTTGCTACAGCTTTAATTTTCTTCAAATATTCTTAATATTTTACTTGATTGTGTCAAACATGTTACCATGAATATCTTAAAAATTTTTATCTATGTTTCATAGTATTTTTACTGTGAGAAGTTTTTTTTGGATGTTTGTTTGTCATAATGTACCCTCATCTGTATATTTGTTTGTATTTAAAGCTGGATAGTTTACATAAAAACTATAGAAAGTGTCTAAGCCCTAAAGACGAATAAAAAAGAAAAGATTCGCACTACTCCTTGAGTTTTTTTTCAGCATGTCTATAAGGTAACCCAGTTATTAGTAAGCAGATGCTACACTTTGTCCCTTGAAAGAATTGATACATTTCTTGTCTATTCTTAGTCATAGTACACACATTATTGAGGTTCCAAACATTCACTTCATAGAGTTATGATTTCATTCTTTGCCCCTAAACTCCTTCCATGTGGTAACCTCTCTGCTGCCTATTCCAAACCCAGACGTCTACTGAGCTTCTCTTCATTCCCCTTCTCTTTTATGTCTGAGTCCCAAACATTTTGTAATTTGTTTCTTTTCTAATGCTTCCACTGGCAATTCAGATGTCGATATCAGATGATTTAGTTGTTTCACACAAAAAGTTTGTTCTTATTACCTCATTCATTTTTACAGTGTGGCAATTTCCTGGCTATTTTAAAACTGCTCTCACTTGGTCAAGTGAAAATTGGCAATTTGTGTGATTACTAGAAATTTGTGGTGAGATTAACTACCCATAAAATATATTAATTTGATAGCTCCTAATTAAAGAAATATAAAAGAAATAAAAGCTCACGTTTTTTGAGCACAGAAATCATAGTTAACATGGATGAAACAATTGGTGAATTGTAGAGTCATATAGTTCTATAAGACTTTGCATAACACAAACCCCAAGTAGTTCCTCAAGTTTCATATAGAAGATAGGGTTGAAGTTGAATTTGAAAGATGAATGGATCCAAAGGGAGAGAGAAATTTATTTTATGTAGGGAACAACATAAGCTAAATCTTTGTTACTATTGAACTAAATTAATTTATACCTTGATGAGTGAGTAGTTTATCCTTCAATTCTCCCCTCCTTTGGTTTGCTGTTAATACTTATCAGGCTGTGCTGAAGCTTGGGGATTCATTGGTGCATACTGTGATACATGTGTTAAATTGACTGCCTGTAATTTCTTTAGCAGACCCAAGAGTGCAGCTAACATGCCAGTGGTTGTACAAAGTCTGCATAGTCTCGCAGCTGAGTATTTTACATTTATCCTTACCCCAAGAGAACCTCAGCTAATTCAGCTGTTTTGTCCATTGTTCACTTTGAGAAATCACCTGTACCCACTATTCTGCCTTGGTACATGTGATACTGATTTTGGTTTTCAGCTTATCATGCTTAGAAAGATGGAACTTCACTTGAGGAATTGTCTCTATCACATTATGGTCATGTGTAGGGGACATTTCCTTGATTGCTTGATAATCAGTGTAGCAAGACCCAGCCTAGCCAGTGCCATACCTGGGAATGTGGTCCTGAGTTGTTTAAGGAAGGTAGCTGAGCAGGCCAGAGGTAGCAAGGCACTAAGAAGCATCCCCCTACAGTCTCTCCTTCAGCATTTTCATCCAGGTCCCAACCATGAGCTCTTGCTATGGCTTCCCTCAGTGATGTACCATAACCAGCAAATTGGAATAAATCCTTTACTCTCTAATTTTCTTTTTGTCAGTGTTTACAAAAGCAACAGAAAACAAATTAGAATGGTGCTTATTGAGACATTGGTAGTCATAAATATAAAGCTCGTGTTTTGGTAAAGACTGAAAGGATCTACATATTATCTGGCTATTTCAAATGCTGACTTTATCTGGTCATCACTGTTTTGTTTTGTAGGCCTTATAATTTTTCTGTAGGGATATGCTTGAGATAAAGGAGACATCTTGTCCAATTCTCAATATAATTAAGCCTCAATGTTTACTACACATTGAGTTGGTCTGAATTTCTGATGAGGAGGGCTGCCAAGAGTTGTGTACTGACAGACACATTACACCATAAACTCAGATATGAGCAATATTTTGTAAAATTCCTTAAAGTCAGATTTCTTTAAAATAGACTCTCAATTTACCATGTTGTCTAGAAATTTGAAGTTTCAAATGTTGTTACTTCCCCCTATATATCCTGTATTGTGCAATAGTTCTAGGGGTAAAGACAAAATAGGACATGCAGGGAGGTCTCTGTAATCTTTGAATCGTACTGACACTAGTATATTCCTTGTTAAACACATTTTTTATAATCACTTAATGTCCACTGTGGCTTCTGTGGATTTGTGCCAAGCTTTAGAGTTTAATTGCCCAAGTCCTAAGTGTTTTCACATGACAAGTGCTATGATTATATCATGAAACTGTATTACCTGGCAACATCTCCCTCCACCCACAGCCAAAGTGTGCTTGTAGAGATGGGTAATAATGAGACACCTTGGTCCTGAGATTGGACTCTCAAACATCAGTTTACTTATGAAATATTTGTTGTTATTTCCTAAATAGTGAATGAGACTTGGTCTTTAACCTGAGGAAAACTCAAGTTGAGTTGAATGTTAAATAAGTTATTGTAGAAAAGAGGGTGTTTTATATTATTATTGACCTTAACTTCTAAGGGAAAATGCCTACATCTCAGCTTTCAAATTTCCTGATTTAGTTTTGTTGGTAGTTATGAATCAGTCAGTATTTGGGGATGCTTGGTCTGTAACTGTGGGAATTGATGAACATGTCTATTTTTATGTTAGGTACTCCTGGATGTGGCCTCAAAGAATAGTACTGTGGGGCTCAGGCACTTTTCTCAAATCTCTGGCTTTACAAGACTTCCTGCTGCAGATAAGGACACTGACTTCTCTTATCTGCTTGTCCCCTGGTGCCTCTCTCTGGTGAGATACTGACTTTGCCTGCAGAGCTGGATTGCTTTTATCCCTGAACTGTATACTGCAGATACTCAAGATTAGTGTCAGGAGAGGAGAAAGGGTAATTGTTTCTGCGGAGAATTGTGTAGGTGGTAGTTCTGCTAAAAACTGGAGGCTAGAGTGGTATTTAGTCAAATATGGCTGCCACATAGCAGTGAAAGAGCCCTTTGGCATCCTTTTTCCAAAGAGCTTAATGCTGACATGCTTTGTACTCTGGCAGTTATTCTAGGAGAAAGTGTTTAAAGCGTTTTAGCCATTAAAAGAATTCTTACCTGCTTTAGTTGTAAATCACGTTTTTATCGAGGCTTCTGGAATACTAATGATATCCGGTTTTTATTAATTCAGTGATGCTGTATTATAAATCTGGAGGTTTACAGCCTTAGCCCATACTGTTTTAATTTTCCCACCATCTGAGCAGACTGCAACTCTAACTCAAAATGGGTTGGCATGGTCCTCTTGTCAAGTATATATTTATCTCTAAAAACGTAGTCTTACAGGGAGCCTTTTATGTGTAATTTTGGCTTTATATTTTGTAAACCACTATTGATTTTTCCTCATTTCTACAGAACTGGGATTCCTGTTCAGAAGAGTTTTAGCCCCATAACAAATGTTAGGAAACTTAAATGGAACTTCCAGAGATTGCCCTTGAAATTGCCCCAATGACCCAGGAGTGCCAAGTTTATAGGTGTCTCTTTTTATGTGGGCAGAAGGGAGTCTATAATAAAAAATATCATCTTAAAACACACTCACAAAGAAGGATACTGGCTTCCAAAATATCTGTGTTCTTATAAATTGAGATCTATGTGATGAGGGGAAACAGTAAACGTTATCAGAGGGGATAGATACAGGATAACACAGTCTCAGATATTTTTCTATATATTGACCAAATCTGGTCATAAGGAGAAATGAAACCATATTCTTTGCAAAGTTTAAGTGATTGCAGGGCTTAAAGTGTTTGAATCTGAATAAGCTGACAAAACTTAAGCACAGAATTTTATGAGAGATTTTAAAAGAAAATGTTGGCCCACGGAAAGAGTAGTTTATTGAAGGTTCATATTTTTATGTACTTCCTAATGTCTACCAAGCATCTCTTTAATGTTTTTAATACACTTAGTTGTGACCAGTATCCTTGCTGCTTGGAAATGAACTATTCAGGACCATGCAACGAGATGGGACAAGGGAGAATGGAAGTGTAAAAAGGAAGTAAAATTAAATCATGAGACTCATTATTTAAAAAAAAAGAAGAATTTCAAAATGGTACAGGTGAAACATGAATTAATCTACGCCTTTTTGAGTATGGGTACTAATATGACTACCCAAAAACACTAAACTAGTTACATAGCATGTTTGCAACATATAACATTATCACTTTCATATTGATGTGACTTTCTCCAGTCTAGGATGCAAAAGGCTGTGAAGTTTAGGAGAAATTATGTATTAAAAGAGCTGAATATTGCTAAATTATGTATTAAATGAGCAGAAACCCCAAGTTAAAAAGAAATCTCAGTTTTTAAAAAGCTTTTTCCAAGACTTTTGGGTTTGAAAAGTCCTCTTTTATGTAGTTTAATTTGTGCTTTGTATCATCTTCAAATAGTAGGTATACATGAGTTTCATTTTTACATTTCATGAATTTAAGACTAGCCATGGTAAATGGTTCTTCCAGGAATATACTGCTGAGAAGAAATGAAGATCTCTGGATGATTGGATTTCAAGTTGCCTTTTCATGCCACATATATCATGTATTTTTGCTATGCTAAGTGTACATATGTATGGTATATGTATGGTTACGGACTTGTTCCTTCTCTTACCTCAGAATCTTATAGCTGATGCTGTTGTTGGATTGCTGCCTGTTTGTGTATAAAGTTAAGGGAATCAGAAGCTCCGCTGTAACTCTGGGCAGGGGGGCATATGGAAGTTAACTGAGAGTCTATTTGGGGAGTCTGCCAGAGGTGTTCAGGGGCAGAAGTGAAATAAATCTATAGATGAGCATTGCAAGGTGATTAGCCTGGGCTGGGAACAAACTATAGATCACAGTCAAACATCTGGCTGTTTCTTGTTTAACAAATAGCAAAGAACACCAGGCTTTGCCCATACTGAGAGAGAACAATACAGAATGCACTCATCTCTGACTTTGACTTAAAGAGCAGCAGAGTGAGCAGTATCTAGGCATGCAAGACACTACAGAGACCCAAGGAATCAGAGGACTGGACAGAAATGTGCATGCTTGTGAGCCTTGCCTATATTGTGCTGTGTCACATGTTGCATAATGGCTGCCCTGAAGGAAATAGAACTCAGTAAATTAATAAAGCATCTGTATTCTTTCACTCTCCTTTACTGCTTGCTGAAAATCTACTTTTCTTAGTTTGGCTGTGACTGGAGGAAATTTCAGCAGATCCTAAGGCTCTTGGATATTTAAAATTCCGCTGCTTACTCTTTGTCACCAAAATGTCTCATGTCCATATTTAAAATGTTAAGTCCTATGTAATCATCAATATTCTTAACTTCACTTGAAGTTGAAACTTTTCCTCTCTCTTGAGACTAATCTATTCATTCCATTTCCCACTTTTCAGTGCACATCCTCTCTTGCCCTTTCTTCAAGTTTTATGAAATACAAAGACAAAAAGTAAGAATCATGAAAAGTCTGATCTGTAATGTGTTATTTTCCTATTAGTTGCAATATTTAACCCAACCTTTGAGTTGTCTTCATTGGGGTTATTTGGTGATCTTTTACCTAAAAGTTCTTTAACAAAATAAAATTACTTCTTCGCATGGGCATTAAAAAGCCATCACTCCTTCCTGTTGATTCATGATTCAGATAGTGTATGTCTAGTTTTGTGAGGTTCAATTGCTTCAGCTTGGGAAAGGACTATAGGAAGCTCACTTCTGCTCTTTTGTCGGTTGAATAATGATCTAACAAAGATGTCCATATCCAAATCTAGAACCTGTGAATATATAACTCTGATAAATGAAAATATGCTAGTATGATGAGGGGAGGATATTAAAATGCCAGTACTATCTTACATTCTGTAACAAGTGCTGATAAAATGACAGAGGCCTTTTCAAGTGGAGGCAGAATGGAAGAGTGTGATGGCATATATGTGTACTCTAACACTTCAGACATGAAGGCCAGGAGATTAGAAGTTGAAAACCAAACTCTCCACACTACATACCTAAATAAACAAAAAATGTACAAGAGTGGTAGTGTGAGCATATCGGTAGAGGATGGAGTGATGAGGGGAGAAGCTAAGCCATCCGGCATTCTTTAGAAGTAAGAATATACGAAGAATAGACAGCCTCAGAGAGAACCATTCTTAGCAAATCTTTATTAATATTAGCCCCATAAGGTTCACTTTGAACCTAAAACTCCCAGAAATATACAGGATTTGTGGCAACTGGTTATAGGGACTCAAGATGTAACTCATACATGTTCCAAAAGAAATACTAATGCTCCAGGATTCGTCTGCATTAGTGCACTAGCTTCATTATCAGAACAGCTCGCTACTCACAACTCTTGCTCTACTGCATTCCAATTTAGACTCTAGTTTCCCTTGACCTCCAAATGATATTGGACAAATAAATAATCTCTTTGTTCTCATCATGAGGTGTCTGTTATTTAGTTTAGGCTAAGGGAAAAATGACCATTGCCTTCTAGGGAGAAAAGGAAGGGAATTATTTCTGAAAGAGATTTTTTCCTCCAATTATTAACTCATCCTCCAACTCAACTCATTTATGCCAGAGATGAATAGTACAGTAGAGTTGCAACCCAGGTTTAAACTTTCTTTTAAAATTCTTGCATGGGTGGTTCCATGGATTCATTTTAAAAGTTAGGCATGCTGGCCAACTTAAAATAATCTTTCATGCTTTCTGATTAAATAGATGGAAAGAACCATAACTTAATTTTTTTTTATAGTCATGAGAGTCTTTTTAAAAGGCCAAGCACTATATTGGGTGTGAGCAAGGGAAAAAAGCAACCATTGTAAAGACTAAATTTATCTAAAGAGACAGCATTACTTAAATAGTTTAAATTATTGCGTTGAGCTAGAATGAATAAATTTAACCTGATAAAACTTCCTCTTTTACTAGATAGGTGAAGGAATGTGAGAAATATTGAATTTGTAATAGAATACATGAATAAGCTACACATTTCATCATATTTCTTAGTATAGTTTGAACGTTTTTTCTGCTGTATAACTGGCAACATTTTCTATACTTCTTCCATGTAGACTACTTCAATGGTTCTGAAAATCTAATGATGTAAATTTATTTAAGGATTCACTGAGTCCTAAAGTTTTTGGACTCTTATGCTTATACCTCATTCCTGCTTTGGGAAGGAAAACTCATCCACATTCTTCTTATAATCCTAGTCTATTCATTTCAGGTGTAGGGTGGAGCTTCTCCAATGAATAGATGTGTAACATAGAACAAAGAAGTTGATATTGAGAACTCCAGCTGCAGGCCTCTAGGTTCTAATCCATTTTGATCTTAAATAAAGAGAGAATTCTAAGAAAGTCTACATTGCCTGTTTTCTTCATGTAATTTCTCAGATGAGAAACATATAAAAATAAACACCCAGAAACATCTGTTGTGTGTGAAAAAGCACAGTACTAATTTGCATCTAGAGCCATCAGCAGCTGAGAAATGATTTAAGTAGATGCTATGCTGAATGCATCCTATACAGCATCCTCTCTTTACAGAGAATAGAAACATTATTAGTGCAATCATTGCTTAGGTTGTAGTTATGTAAGTAAAGCTTAGATCACAAACAATGACTTTAGTTTGAAAAAAATTGATTTTTATAAAGTAAGTGAGAGCATAGGTTTTATTAGAAACACATAGGATCCAAACATAACAGATACAAGAAATATGAGACATATATTACAACTCTAACTTTGTTATGTGTTAGCTGTTTCAACCTCAGACAATCGACAGCCCAGTTATTCATCTTTTTTTTTTTTCAGTTGCCTGTAGATAGTATTCCCTGTCTTGTCTTAGGTAAGCTGTGGGGCCCAAATGAAGATATACATATAAAAGGTGTCATGCAATATAAAGTGCTGTACAGAGAAGGATTAGTGTGTTAACTTTAGAATGACTCAGGAACATGTCTTTATTGAATTCCTCCATTCTCATACTTTCTCTCTAAGGAATTCCCATCATTATCCCAGGGACAGCCTCTTTTTATTAGATCATCCTAAGTGTGGTCTGCTGTTTTAGTTTTTCAAGACATTTCCCTTTGCTGTCAATGGATTTCCATCACAGGGAAGAATAGTGAGAGTCTGCTCTTGCCTGTAAAATTGTTTCAAATATTCTGTCTGCTTTGTACGTTAGGACTACCATGTTAGCCATGTTATTTTGTATATTCCTAACTTCTTATGGCTAATTTCTTCATTCCATTCTTGTTAGTGGCAATTAGGTCCTAATAATTAAGACTGGACTATCACTTTGGAAAAGCTTTAAACTACAGTACTCTTCAGTAGATTGGACTATGCTCAAAGAATAAGACTATTGAAATCTCAGTGATTAATAACAAAGTTTATTTACTGCCTGCTCAATATATTCTTCCGTCACAAGTCTTCTGGGAGCTTAGTTCTACACTGTCATCACCCTCAATCTGTGACTCAGCTGTGTGGAAAAGCAACTGTTAGGAACATTGCCAGATTCTGAAACAGGGGAAAGCAAGCTATGAAGGTCATCCCAATAGCAATTCTTCTCTTAAACTCAGCACACAAAAATCCAGTTATAACTTATTGTCCAGAATTGGTTATATGGAACCATGTAGGTATCAAGAAGCACAATTCTGAGAGGAAGGGAAAAGCTAGACATTTTGACAGGTAGTTTTAGTGAATGAAATAGATCACATTGTGAGGTCTCCGATCTAGAAAGATATTAGACTCATTTCTCAGTTTTTCTGTGGTTAGTCTCTTACTATGTGTAAGCAATTATTGTATTTGCCTTTGAGATGTGTCTTGTAGAGTCAATTTTCCTAATATATACTGCAGAAATATTCTTACTAATGTCTTTCAACTACAGCGATGTCAGTTGTGAGTCTCAAAATAGGATCTGGTAATTTCCAGCCTTCTGTATTTATTCTAAATGCTCAGTGTAAAAATGTTGGTGGCAGGAAATAGTGGAATAAGTTTGCTCATATGATCTATATTATTCATGCCTCAACTTTCCCATATCTATTCATTCATATCTATTTATCCATTTGTCTAACTCAGATGTTTACTAAACACAGCCTTATACTTCAGGCTCTTTAATAGGTGCTGAGAATGAAATGTAGAGTTAAGTATGTTCTATTTTCTCAAAAATTCAAAGATTTATTATCTAACTTATGTTATCTATTTATAATTATGAAAACGCTGTACATTTAATATTATTTTAAATTCTAAAATTAGAGTGACGAGAAATGTGTCAAAGTATTTTAAAATTTATTTTTTAAGCTACCTGTATTCTTTCTCTGGACAACTTGATACTTCAAAGTGTCTTCCTTGATCCTCATATGTATATGCCTTATTAATTAATCCAGTAAATAATTATCAATATGACCGTACTATTTGCACTTATATGTATTGTGAGAATGGGGAGTGGGGAGGTTTTTTTTTGACAGGGTTTATGCACCTAAAGTGGCCCAAATATAGCCCAGAAGAATGAGAAAGGCAAGTGTAATCCATTGTCTTATCTAAATCTGATTGTGCCTCACTCTTTCATAGGCATAGAAACAGAAAATATCTCTTGATTCTACATAGTAGTGGTGTATCTGGAGTAATCAACGTAAGATCAAGTAATGGAAGAAAATTACAGGAGATACGTAGAAATTAAGTTGGACTTGGATGTCTAAGAAGACTTTCAATGGTTTGGGTACAGATAAGAAAATATGGTTTTTCAACAAAACTTTGCCACAGATATGGGGAAGGACCCTCATACCCATAAAGGGAATGCCCCAGTCCCAGTTCCCGTATGGAGCCGAGGACTGATATGCCTGCCCAATACCACAGAAGGCACAGCTAACCGGCTACCACAAATATTAATGAAAAAAATAGATACCCTCACAAAGCCAGGCCCAATCATAAATACGATGAATAACAATTTACATCCAGGGAAGAGAAATCTCCCTGAGAATCCCCTTCTTTTTTCTTTCCAGGTAAAATTGAATCACCCGTGATGCCTGCTATTAGAAGTTCTAACCCAGATGGACCAGAAGCCAGGAGCCTCGCCCTTACCCTCACCCCCTACCTTTTCCCACCTGCACAAGGTCCCCTGAAGCTGGGCAACTGCAAGATCCTGCTTGGCAACTGCAGATAGACTCAAAGCAGTGTACCAAATCTTCTGAAGAATAGCAGGGAGACCATAACTCAAGCAGTGTACCATATCTTCTGAAGAATAGCAGGTTGCAGTCCTCCTCGCCCCCACGAATAACCAGGACCCACCGGTCGGGTCAAGTGGCACCCAGACGTGGGGCTCGAGGCACGGACCCATCCGGACGGACCCTCATTGAGAGGATGTGCGCACGACATCAAGATTGAGCAAGACAGAGATCATCGCCCGTGACCTGTCGTCCACGGAACCAGGTTGATGCTGCCATCAAGAAGGCAGTTGAAGTTCATTACCATCAGCTGAAAATTGCAGAGGATCCAGAAGTGACTCCGCAGGAGACTGACACAGCTGTCAGCTCCCCTGCCTCCCCCTACGGTCGACCCCTAGACTTCCACGTCCTCCAGAAGGGTTCCTGGTATGCCTGGCTTTGCCCTCATTTCTCTCGCTAGAGAGCTTGGCCTCTTGATCACCACAACAAAAATTGGCTTTTTCCTAAACCAAGGCCACCCTTGATATGGGCGCTAACATTGGGGAGCCTTCCTTTATGACAATATTACACCCCAAACTGACAAATGGTTGGTAACTTGAACATTTACAAGAGACTAGGATGGCTGTGAGTTAGTCCAATGACGGGATTATTGTAGGTCCACTTCCCAGGGGCCCACCCAATGCAGCCGAAAAGGAGTGCGTGGTGCTGGGAGTGGGTGCAGCCTACATGGCCTAAGACAGGGCTCTCACCCTCCTTTCACCCACATCAGAGTCCCTTGACGTTGCCCATCGTCGACAGCCTAAAGCCTTCGACCATCGATGTGACTTGTCTCACGTCAGTGTTTTGGGGTTGTGAACTTGTCTAAGACCCCCCATAATTAGACATCCAAATTCAAAACTCACATAGTTGGGATTGAACATAAGACGCCTTCTCTAACTAAACAGAGAAGGGGGAGATGCCAGAAGCCAGGACCCTCGCCCTTACCCTCACCCCCTACCTTTCCCCACCTGCACAATGTCCTCTGAAGCTTGGCAACTGCAAGATCCTGCTTAGCAACTGCAGATAGACTCAAAGCAGAGTACCATGTCTTCTTAAGAATAGCAGGGAGACCATAACTCAAGCAGTGTACCATATCTTCTGAAGAACTGCAGGTAGATCATAATTCAAGGCAGTGTACCATATAGACCATGACATGTTTCAAGGCACAGGCCAAGAAGATTTTGTACTTTTCCACCACCTGGACCCTCTTACCCCCTCCCCTTGTAAAACATGCTATAAAAAAAAGCATTTCATGTTCAAAAAAAAAAAA
>NW_021604562.1:8920173-8959944 GCF_004785775.1 Grammomys surdaster | reverse complement strand
TTATAATATATTACATTATGGCTTTTATTCTCATTTTATCTCTGTTTTTGTCCTTCTGTGCATTTTTTTTAGAGTATATCAAGCTTGTGCATACCTTCAAAATTGCTCGTTGAATGAACAAAGTAGTTGTATTGCCCTGAAACCCTTGTTTGGAAGCCCAGACATTAAAAAGCATATGGGCATAACTTGCACCAACTCTAATAGAAACAAAGTCTTAAATGTCAGAACATTTAATAATATTTCACCAGGAGCACTAAGAGATTGTACTAGTCTTCATATGGATAAATGTATTAGCTTCTATGAAGCACAAATTCATTAGACAGAAATCAAGGTATATAATGCATGATTTGCAGCACCACAAATTGCTTCAACCAACACGTTTTTGGTCATGATGTTCTCGTTTAAGCTCAGTATTCTGTGTGCTTAGTAACTTGTTAGGCACCTCTAGTACCCATATCAGTCAGAAAATAAAGGTTGACACTGTCTCTGCTATTCCCATTTTAGAAGTCAGAGACATTTTCTAGATGAAGTTGCTTATTAACTTATCTTCCTTGCCCTGGCAGATTTCAAAAAAACAAAAAAAAAAAAAAAACAAAAAAAATTCTGCCTCATAATCTCTAAAGAAAAGCAAGATGTATGAGAAAGAGGGCTTCATAACAAAGTATAGGAAATTCCACTGTCTAAGTTAACTCTGCTGATGCTCTTCATCAACTTGACCTTGGACCACTTGACTCCGTTTTCTCCTTCATTGTGTCTCTGCCGTGAAATTTTTTGCTTCCAGTGAACTTGAATTTGCTGCTACATGGAATGCCTTCCAAACTATGCATTGCTTCAGCTTTTAGTGATGATTGGTCTTCCTCACTAAACCTGCAGGTTTTTTAATTCATTCTAAAAAAATCCATACAAATTATAATTAATGCTTTTGTTTTCATCTCCAGATTTTACCGTTGTAATTGCTTCAGGTGTATTTGGTGGCTGTGTGTGTGTGTGTGGGGGGGGGTGTTTTGAAGGAAATAATAATAAAATATAGTTATCATTTTCAGCATAGAATGATGTGTAAATCTGATAATTACCTCAGATGATCTCTTACATAAAGAAAAATCACACATTAGGTTTCCTTAAAGCAAGCTTTTCCTGTCAGCAGACTTCCCTGCTGTTCTTCCTGTTATTGCTATGGGAAATTTCAGTGGATTGTCTTTAGGAAATTCAAAAGAGCTGCAACCTAATATATTCCTTAAAGGGTAATAATGCTTTCTAGGGGTTATGACCACCTTTCTACTTCAGACACAGCAGCCCTATGCTCTATAGAATGAGACATGTGCATAATTTACAAGCCATTTCTTGCATCTTAATATCAACCTTTACTTGAAAAACAAAGTCCCCTTTCTCCATTTTCCTCACCCCTTTGCTTTTGAAAGCCAATATTCCTACGTGTCAGACTTAGCCGGACGTTTTTCATTTTGTTTCTTCATTCTTTCAGTTCTCCCAGAGGAACAGGATTAAACAAATTTTATTATTGTTTAATTTCCTGTATCTTCTTGCCTCCAAATGCAGGTTCTTCAGCCAGATTAAGTCATTCCTTGATTCTATTTCCATGGTCATTTTTGGGGAGCAGTATTTAATAAATCCTAGTTTTGTCTTGTGTATAGAAATAGAAAAAAATTTGTGGATCAAACAAACATTTTTCTGTTGATGAGCTTTTTTATTCTGAGCTTATTTTCCAGATTTGGGAAACATGCAGTCATACAACTGGTAAAATTTTGGAGTTACTAAGTGTCTTAGAAAGAAAGCCCTGTACGGTGGAGTTGAGAAGAAGGTGTTAATCATGCAGCAAAAGTGTGGAAACATCAGTTGGAAAACATTTATGATTTCTTAGGCTCTCTGGTACTTAAAATTCAGCATGAACACCTTTGCATTAGTTTTATGGTCAAGATTAATTGTTTAATGTATCAGAATTTTTGTCCTAGTTACATTTTTACTAAGCCATGGTTTAAAAAATATCCCAGTTGAGGTTCATATCCTCTCAACTCTAAGCAAATAAATTTTACTTTTCTGAACTCTTAGCAATGCCTTTGTTCTTAGTTACATATCACCCTCGGTAAATATTACATCAACTTTCTAATTTACTCAGGTACTATGATTTGAATATTTCTTTATGCCTGTATTAGTGTGTCTTGCCACCTCTTTAGGACAGGGTTTGGATAACTTATTCTTTTCTCTACAACAATTGCCATTCTCCTTTGCAAAATCCAAGGAGATGCTTTTGAATGTATTAAATGATAATTCCCTTTAAGAATATCAATGAATTATAAATTATTCCAGGTACATTAGCAAATATTTTAAAAGACAATTCCAAATTTAGGTTTGGAAATCTCTTGTGATTAACATGAATTCTTTATGATGTACATTAATAACATTAATATAAATATTATCTTTTTCATTTGATTTTAAAAATCAGGGTTTTCCTATGTAGCTCTGGTTGTCCTGCAACCTGCTTTAGAGACCAGGATGGCCTACAACACAAAGATTTGCCTCCCTCTGCCACCCAGCTGGGATTAAATGTGTGTGCCTTCACACTTGTAGAATAAAGATATTTTTCAAGGAAGCAATGATTATTTTTCTCTCCCTTTCTTCAACATTTCCTACCCTTCCTTGCCTTATTCCTTCGGGTGCTGTTACTTGCCCTTTGCTTCCCTTGTTTATTTACCAGTGTGGCAAGTTTATCTATCATCAGGCTTCAATCATGCCTTCCTTAGCTTATTTCATAAGCAGACATTTTCATGTCTATCTCACAGGCCTTATATTGTTAAACATGCATAAACTATAATCACTTGGGAATATTATAAATACCTAAAAATAAATGTTTTACAGAGGAAATTAATCATTTGTTTTGCCACCCCAACCATCTGCTCTTTCAAATTTCTTCTTGTTTGGTTATATATCTATCATCTAAATTCTTGATGACTTGGAATTGTCTCTCTCACTCTTCTGTATCTTTAATGTTTAGATGATTCACAAATCTACTTGAATTTTTCTTTGTGGTATCTTTAGGATCCACTCACTCTTTCATATTACCTTATCATATAATATCATGAAAGACTCTTGATCTAAATATTAGGTTATTAATGTAACCTAAATATTAGGCTGTACCTAATAATTACTCACTCTGGTATTGCCATTCCTGATAGTAATGATAATGATGGTACAGCATAAGAAGTTGCAATTTAAGAACTATTGTGTACTAGGCATTGAGCCAATGTATTTTACAGAGAATATCTTATTTAATTCTTGTAACAGTGCAATGCAGTTATACCACTATCTCCATTTCAGATATTAAAAAACCCATGGCTCAAAAAGAAAAATAATCCAAACTTGTGGTTTGGCAGGCTTACATAAATATCTCCATGACCTTCTTGCCAACTTCCTGTAGGACTTACTTTTCTCATTGTTGTGACAAAATAGTTCACAAAAGCAAATTAAGGAAGGAAAGGGGTATTTTGGAAAACAATCCAGGTGATACATACAGTCTATCATAGTAGGGAAGATATGGCATTAGAAACAAGAGAAAGCTGGCTGCATTGTCTCTACAGCCAGGAAGCACAGAGTGATGAATATTTGTGCTCAGCTCATTTTCCCTTTTTTTATTCAGTCTTCTCAACCTATGAAACAGTACTATTAATATTTAGGACAGTTCTTCCCACCTCAGTTAACCTAACATAGATAACCCCTTGTGCATGTGTGCACACACACACACATGCATGCTCAGAGATTTATGTCTATAGTGATACAGAATCCAATCAGTATTATAAGATTAACCACCATAAGTCCACATTTTCTCAACTTGACACACCAGCACACTTCCTTTAGACTTTAACTGTCTTAGGTAGGGTTTCAATTCCTGCACGAAACATTGTGACCAAAAGGCAAGTTGGGGAAGAAAGGGTTTATTCAGCTTACACTTCCACATTGCTGTTCATCACTAAAGGAAGTCAGGACAGGAACTCTTACAGGGCAGGAACTTGGAGGCAAGAGCTGATGCAGAGGCCATGGAGAGGTGCTACTTACTGGATTTCTTTCCCTGGCTTGCTCAGCTTGCTTTCTTATAGAACCCAGAACTCCCAGAGGAGTTTGGGAGAAATAAATTAGGGCAGGTTACTTTTCTTGATAACAATGGGATACATTATGCAGGCCATTTCCCACACTACTTGAGTATATAATTGGAACTGACTGCAAGGTTTTCAACTTTGTCACATGTTTCTATCGTTAAAGCCTCCTGTTTCTATCTATAAAAATATTCTTTACCAACATTCTTTTAAAATTAATTCTTTGAAGATTTCATATAATGTAGTTGGATCATATTTACCTCCTCTGTCCCCCACCTTTTTCCGGATCCACCCTCTGACTCTATCCACTCAATATTTTGTCATCATTTGTACAAAATCCATTGAGTTGATTATCATAAAATAACTGCCTGATAAATGGAATATTGGAGTCTCAGTTTGAGTCTCTAGTTTTGCTGTGGACTCTCTGCTCCAGGGAAACTGGCGTTTCAATCTTTAAAGCTGGGGTACTATTTATGTATACTAAATGACAAGTAACAGTTTGGAAAGATATTAATCCCATGTGCAATCCTGCTTTTGAGTTGCTTCAGCCCATGGTATTTGGGCTCAGAACTGCATCTCATATGGTTGTTCCTGCAAAGCTATTTCTGAGTCTTCTGGATTTACAAATCAGTCGGTACCCAACTGTTATGTTGCATGATTCATGGTTATGGGTGCCTTGCTTCAAACACTTGTCAGCAGTTTCTTCTCTGTGGTTGCCTTGTGATTCAATTGTTTTGGTGTGGCGCACATCTCCTCACATTCATTTCGGTTCTGCCTCCCCCAACTTTTGTCACAGAACAAATGAGTCAGTATCTAATGGTATTGGCTTCCAGTTTCCTCTGGTGGGTGGGTGCTAGGGAAGATGGTGCTCTGGGTTCACCGAAGAGTCTGTCTGTTGTGCTGTCAAAGTACCCTGAGAATGGGAGAAGACTGGTCACATTTCTCAGAATGAATATTCAAAAAGCATTCACTATAGACAAGGCCAAAGGAAAAGGTGCACTTGTTCAGTAGGTGGCAGTGTGGTCTGGTTTGATGAAGAGCAGCAAATGTATGCATTTGTTTACAGTGCTTTATCCTGATGCCTTTGACAGCTTTGACTTAAGGTTTTCTTCCAAGTGTTTTAGTCCCTTTAGTCAAGTGCTCTTAAAAACAAAACAAAACAAAACAAAACAAAACAAAACAAAACAAAACAAAACAAAACAAAACAAAACAAAAAAACAGTTTCTTTAGAAACTTTTTTCTTGGTATTGAGTGACATTTTTTGTGGCCAATACTGTAATCTGAAGCTTTCAGAAGCTTGGTGGCTAATTGCTCTTAGCTGGACATCTTGCTAGGTGTGCTTTTTCCCACCTGTGGTGGAAGGAGGTTTTTTCCCCCCTTACCTGCTGTAGTGTTTATTTTGCTGAGTTAATCAGCAGGGAGCAATTCTTTAGCCCTTAAATCTTAGTAGCTTACTTTTCAGAGAGGGAGGCTCCTAAGTTCTAGTGTATTTGCTCTGTCAGGTTCTTTTTAGAGGCACAGAATATGGATTAGCATATTTGCCTTGGATGAGCTTGGACTGCCATAACAAAATGTCCTCTGTCAAATAGAATGAACCTCACCCTCTGTCGCTTCATCTTGCCCTACACTGAAAAGCCCTTTTTAGAGAATATGTTAGTTCTCAACACAAAAAGAAGTCGTTGAAAAGTATTGCTTTTCAATAAAGGAGCCTACTCGCTAGCATGGAACATGTGAAAGGAGGAAAGAAAAGGTTTCACTGACTAGATAGCATCATCCTTGGGAGAATGGTTGATTTCTTGGTTCAAACTAATAATGCTGAACAGGGGTTGGTTTTCTGGGCCCTACCTTTTTTTTTTGTTGTTGCTTTTTAAGAATTATAAAAGCTCTATCTTGAGGATGAATTTGGGACCTTTGTCTTGATCACACATTTATGATCCTTGGTTTTTCAGATACTGGTTGAGATGTCCACAGATATGTTTGCATAGTTCCAGGGGGTCAAAGTAAATAAAACATTAGTTAGTTAAGTATGAATGTTCTTTCTTATAGACAGGATCATATTATCCACATACATACATACATACAACTGTTCCTCATTATTTACAGTAGTCACACACTCCAGTTTCTAAGTTAGTTGAATTAGGTTGGTTTACTATGACCTAATTATTCAACTTATCAATATATTTTTTTATTTTATGTGTGTTTCTGATTAAAGAAAAACACCCCATTTAACATATTTTGTTGATTCATTAACAATATACTTATAGTCATACCTGAATAAAGATTATCTGAACCTCCATTGTCCACCACACTTAGCAGTTTATATTTAGAAAACAGTAGAGTACACTTAAACACTATACTTGAGAGCTATTTAAAATACAATTGTTTCTGAAATCCCAGGAAACTGAAAACTATGGAACTGACTATACAGCAAAAAGGACCTTTGCACGTGGTTTGAGAGCTAAAATATAAGGTAGAACATTGTTCTGTTTCACCTCACCTGAGGGTATGCACACCAGTGACTCCTTTGTGTTTGTTACTGCATGTGCACAGGTGTGATCAACTGTGAAAACACTGCTTTTCTCGGGGGAGATTGCAAATATATCTTTGGAAGTAGGCAGTTTAACCAATACAGAACTTGTGAATAGCGAGAACGTTTGTATTTGTTTGATTGTATATGGATCAGTTGAATAAATTTATTTAAATGTTTTATTTTGATTATCTTTAATTTTGTGTTCACCAGGCTATGAATGCTAGTACAACCACCTGTTAGAATCCAGAAGAGGGTGTTACATCCCCTGTAGCTAGAGTTATAGATCATTACAAACCATCAGATGTTTGGGCTGGGAACCAAACTCAGATCCTCTGAAAGAAGAGTATGCACTCTTAACAACTGAGCCATTACTCCTGTCCCCATTCTATTTTTGTGTTTAGAATTTTCAGTCTTATACAGGGTCCTCTATTATGGTCAGCCATGCTCATATGAACTGGCCAGGAAGTTATATCACAAGCTCTTATGTAGGATATTAAACTTTTGCAAATCATATTAATTCAATGGTTTCAATATACTTTAGTTAGTGGTTTATTATTTAACAACTCTGTGTATTAATTAGGCTTCCAGGCAGAAATGAATTAGAAAAAAATGAAAACTTCTTTTATAAATGCAGAGAAGCAACTCCCTTATATAAAAGTTTGAATATGTGTATTTTAAGATCAGCATTTGATTTTAGCTCAGAAGTTTATGTTTGGTAACCTGAGTTCAACTTGATGACATTTAGTAAGACAATAAGCCTCTGTGTTTTATTCTTTATTTTGTAAGAAGATACAAAAATACAAAACTATCCTACCTGCTCACTGTCAATAAAGGAAATATTTCAAGTGTAAAATATGTTATACTTCTCCATACAACCCCATTCTTGGGCTCAAACACAATAAGCGTGAGAAATATCTTTCTCATTTTTATTTTTGATACTTTGTAACTTCTGTTCCTAAAGCCACACAAAATATCATAAAAATATTTTTTCTATTTGGTTTCTATTTGTCTACTCAAGTTATGTGGACGTTCTGCATTCACAGTTTTCTCCATTAATCCATTCACCCAATTTTAGTTAATATTTGTTGAAAATCTACTATATATTCAGCATTATGGTAGAAATTAGAGATGTATGTGTGACTAAAAGACAGTATTGACTTCTTTTGTATGTTTGAGGCTTTTTGTTCCTTCATGTTGAATATCTTTAATTTATTGAATTTTTTCACATATGGAATGGTTTAAAGTTTCCCCCACAACTTTGGTCATCTTCTTCTGAATCTGACAGTTACTTTTTTTCTCTTAGAAATACGACCCCAACATCTCCAGTGATTGACAGATATTGAGATCTATTTGAGTGCCAGTAGCAGCTTTGTGCTCCTGAGCAACACATGTAGCATCTTGGGATTTCCATTTTCTCCTATACAAAATAAAAAGCATGGAATTTCTTAGGCAATCATGGAAATTAAGGAAGATAATGCCCATAGAAATCATCTGGTTTAGTATTGGTATCTGAGTGTCTAATAATTAGTAAAACATTATTTTAGTTATATTTGTTAAACAGCATAAGATGATACTGGGCATTTTGGCATATACGTTTTATTGTTACTGCCTTCTAAGGTTGTAATCACTTCAAACCCCAAAATCATTTCCTGTCTTCCATGGAAATTACTTCTATCTTCCCAAGCTGGGCTCAGATGTCAAGCCTGTATCAACCTCTTTAAGACACATTTTGACCATCTCTGTCTGTTTGACTGGCTTGTATGTTATCTTCCTGAGAGACAGATGTAATTTCAGTGCCCGGATCGATGTCCTTGACTTGACTTTTCTTTATCTCCGAGGTTTCTATGAATATGGAAATGTGACTAGTGGCCTCCCTAGGCTTTAGAATCATTTCTGTAGATGAGCAGATTATAAATAGAACACCTCAAGCAATAGGGGGAAATGCTGCCCATTCTATTTGTGCTTTGCTTCATTACATCAACTAAGCCTGATAAATCCTTCTCTATAAGAAGATTGCTGAACAAAATCGATCCCATCTCTTAGTATAATACATTTAGTGATGGTTTGGCTACATTGACCTGCTCCATCATTTTGTTTTAAGACTTTTCCTGGATTAGTGCTTCTGATTTTACTTGTTGATTGTAAACACAAACAAATGTATAGTATCCCCGGTGACTTATTTCTGGCAACATTAGGCAATAAGTCAGAGGATTAAATCATGAATGAGAATAAAGGTAATAACAGGAGGTGAGAACTATATATGGCTTATATAGATTATGCAGATAAATATAACCCAGTATATAGATATGCCTTTTTGCCAGTGTATCTGTACCAACCTTAAATCAGAAACATAGGAATAGAGACTTGAGGATGTGTTAAGTATCTTGCTTTTCCTTTCCCTTCCCACTCTAGGTGTCCTTGGAAAATTCATGTCTATTTATGTGGTCGATATCTATCACTCTCTGGTGATGTCTATTTATGTGTTACTAGTTGGCTTACTTTGATGCCTAACATCAGCACCATTAAATTTACTCCTCTCCAGCTAACATGTGATCAGCATCTATGACCACACATTGCTTAATAGATATTTGCTAGTATAGTTATGCTGCACAGTGACAGAAGTAAGGAAAGGAGGAAAGTTTTCAGGCTATATAGAGGAATGGGCAATTTGAAGCTGTCTGGAGACAATGAGGTAAGAAAAAGCAGGTCAGAGGGGTTAAAATGTGACCTCAAAACAAGGCTCATTAAAATGAGCCTGTTTCCTTGTAGGCTGGAAAAAGTGGTACCAGTGGCTTAAGATGTATGTTCTGAAAATCCTCATTAGAAAGTCTAGAGATTAATGCAGTCTGTGGAACTCAGTCTCAGACTTACCCGTGTTTTATGCTTGAGAAACAAATTTTACCATCTGATTAACTGGCCACTGGTCAATTCATACCTGCTTGGTTGACCATAATGGAGAACCATATATATAGTGGTCATACATATTTTCCTAGAGAGTGACATTGTGTGTCACTGCATAACCCTTGGTTTGAAAGACATTTTGTAAAAGAAGAATCTATTCTTAATTTATCAGATATAATATACTAAACCTTACATTTTTATTTGCTAAATACATTCCTGTACACCCATAGTTGGAACTTGAATTTATGGGTAGGAATGGTCACATGCATGTATACATGCCTCCTTGCTCTATAGAATAGGTGCTGGAATAGGAAAAGAAGGGACAAGCCAGGGATCCATGGTCCTTTTTCATTGCACCAGTATATTCTGATTTAGATCTCTGGAGAATCTTATAATTCAAAAACTGAACCTTTGCTTTGAAGCTGCATAAAGTGTATATATTATTTCTATACACACACACACACACACACACACACATATATATATATATATATAATTATTATTATTATTATTATTATTATTATTATTATTTGGGCTTCTTCTCTTAGGCTCCATAAATGCTAGTTGAGGGCCTTCAATGATGTCAACAGATACTGAATGAAATTCTGTGCCATATGTTTTAATTCTAAAAATCTTTTAAATCTTAATTTAAATCTTTATAAGAACTGTGTGGATTTAGTAATATTAGTGCTCTCACTTAATGAATAAGTAAACAGGTTCAGCAGATCACTGTATCCAAGGCCAAAGGAAGAATGAATGGCAGGACTGAGATAGAAGCAAACTTGCTGGGGACATGATGGTACACAACTTTATTATCATTACTTAGTAGGCAGAGGAAGGCAGATCTCTGTGAGCTGGAGGCTAACCTAGTCTATGTAGCAAGCTTCAGGCCAACCATCACTATTCAGTGAGACTCTGTGTAAAAAAAAATCAGAAAAGAAAAGGAACTTAATTCCTTATCAGAGTACAGAGTACACAATATAAGCTTTGAAGTCATAGCATTTGAGTCATAATCATGCCTCTTTTACCTGCTGGCTTTTGATCCAGGTACAAGCTATTGGCCTCTCACTTTTAATGCCTCAGTTTTGTGAGCAGAAAATTGTAGGTGCATATGTGATAATGATAGTACCTACCTTATATGATTACAGGGAGAATTTGAAAAGACCTTATGTGCAGAGAGCTTTTCACAGTACCTGAAAAAACTAAATGACTCAACAAATGTTAGAAGTTAATGTTTGTAGCAGTACTAGCAATACCACCACCAGAAGCACTTCATTGAAATAAAGGTATGGTACATGTATAATTTTATATTATTCACCTAGCATTGCATAACAAATTGCTGCAAAGCGAAGTGAAAAAAGAACAGTTGTTTCCTCATTGCCCTTTTTTTGGGTACAATCTGAGCACAGTTTAGTTGGATGCCCTAGCACTAGGCCTCTACCAAGCTCTACTGTGGAAAGGCCTGATGAAGAAAGACCTACTTCCAAATTTATGCATGTGACTATTCTATTAGCAGGTCTTGGTTTCTTACTGATTGCCATAGTCCTGTCTATAGGACATCTCACAATACATCAACTGATTTTCTATGAGAGAGACAAAGACAGTGCTACCAAAAAGATGGATGCCATGCCATGGGCTTTTACAATCTAGTTAGAGTATCACTTATGTGTTATTCTGTTCATTAGAAGGAAGTTGCTATAGAAGCCTTAGAGTAAGTCACTAACACCAAGAAGCAGCAGTCATGGTTCATTGGGAGCCATCTCTGGAAAATATCTGGCACAAGTAGGTAGCATTATGGCAGGGTTATATGAGCCTTCAAGGGATAAACATAAGGTAACTTCATGGAGAGGCAGTTTGACCCTGTGAAGAATATGACATAAAACTCAAAATGCATCTATACCATATTGTAGAATAAAGCAGATTAAAATAAATAAAAGCAAACATTTCTAAAGCTATGTTTGCAGTTTCTGTTTATATCAAACAAAGGGGAATATTCTGATGAAATTCTCACACCAAAGGAGAAAAAGATTCATTTCAGAATGTCTTCTTCTTAAGATGTGTGCATTTCCGTGGTTTTATCTGAATTCCTTCCTTTTAAAGCTTTCTAAAACAAGCTGTCCATCTTCTAATAAGGATGATAGAGGAACTGATCTGTTTACTGTCTTTGGTGCCCTTCACAACTGAAACTTTGAGATATGCCATGGAGCTAGTATTCTAGGAGCTTTATACAAAGCATCTTTCTTAATTCCTATAGAAATCTTACCATCCTTCTTTTACAGAAATAGAGTTTGAATCTGTGACAATAAACCTTCCCAAAGTTACAAAGCACACCAGATAACTGTGATTACTTATATAACACTCTCTGTATGATGTTCCCTTTGTCAAGCATGATTTAAGTATTATTTTATCTCTACAGCATCTCAGTGGAAGTGCTATTATTAATGACATTGGATAGAGGTGGAAACTAAGGAACTAAGAGGTTAGGTAACTTGTGTAAAATCACTGGAATTCTTTTTTTTTTATTAGTTTAAATGTAAGTTTTTCTTTTTTTTAATTTATTTTTTCTCAAATCATAATTCATTCATACAGGGGTTATAAACACAGAAAGGCAGGATGTGGGGAAGGGAATGACACTGGAGTGTGGGTGATCAGGGGGAATATAGATATCCTCAGAACCGGGTATCAGCTGGGTGAAGGTTCAGGGGACAAGTCACTATGACTCTGCCTATGACTCGCTTGACCTTATCTAAGTTGGTATTATCTGCCAAGGCTACCTATTTACAAGGTCTATGACTACTCAGGCTTATAAATGTCCACAAAAGCTGCCTGTTTACATTAGCTAATAGCCATCTGTTTCAATGTTTTTCCACTGAGACCCAAGACTTGGTGTTAGTATACATGTATAACAGGCCTATTGCTGATTTTAGGCCTATGGTTGATTTTAGGCCTTCAGTGTGTAAGCAGGGTTGCCCCTGACATCTCCTCCCTTCTCTAAGTATAGAAGGGCTGTGGCAATTCTAAACTTGCGAAGGCAGGGATAGAGGCCTGACCTCCAGTATTTGAAGGGGACCTTGTAATGGCTCCAGTCCCCCTGTCGTTGTCCAAAATCACTGGAATTCTTAAGAGCTAGTATTTAAACCTAGACTACCTTGCTTGGCATCACTCCTCCTAACTACCTTAAATATTGTTTCTTTCATAGGATTCCTAGTAAAACTCAAATAACATTAATCCAAATCTAAAGTGTATACTTTTAGCTGCCATGATTCTTTCCTTCAGCATACTAGGAATTAGTGTTTATTGGATTTTTATGTAGTGAAGAAGTAAAAGGAAGGCCTTCATTTTCATTATTTTATTTAATTTCTATAATAACCCTACACTATCAACTCATGGTTTAATCATATAGAAAATCCAAGAAAGAATATCTGGTAAATTCACAAATCTAGCCTCTATCTCTGTATCATCTGCCTACAAATGCTAAATTTCTCTGTAATCATTTATTGTTTTGTTATGTTTTTATATATTTGCATTGTGTGAAGATAAATCATGATAAATATTCATTTGCTCAAATAACCCTTCCGTATGTTTAAACTTCTTTCTTCTAAGATCTGAAGGAATTTGACTTACTGGGTGAAATACTTGCTATACAAGCATAAGGACCTGAGCTGGGATCTCCAAGAGTCAAATAAAAAACCTTGTGTGGTGACAACCATAACCACAGCACTAGCAAGGCAGAGAGAAACAGACATCTGAGGCTTTTTGACCAGAGAGTGTAGATAATTGGTAAATTTCAGGTTCAGTGAGGGACCCTGTCTCAAAAAATAAGATGGAGAGCAATAGAGGACCCCTAGTGTTTGGCCTTCACCAACTCACACATGTATATACTATGTATGTACACACACACACACACACACACACACACACACACCATAAAATCCTTTTTGAGACATTTATGAAAAGTAGTCATCCTAGTGTACATCAGAATAGAAGAACTTATTTTCCTTTCTCATAATAACTTCATACCTGTTAACCACAGTTTCCCTAGCTATACTTTCATTATTGTATATGTGGTTTGAACTCATCTGTGGCCTTTGAAATAAACCCTTGCCTCATTGACTCCCCAAGGTCTCACACAATAAGCACTGAGATGGATGACATAGGCTATTAGATATCTCTACACTATCATTTCTATTATTATTATTATTATTATTATTATTATTATTACTATTTTGTTTTTTCAAGACAGACTTTGACTGTTTATCCCTGGCTTTCTGTGAATTCACTCTGTAGAGCAGCTGGCTTTGTCAGCCCACCTTTGTGTTCAAACTGTTGGAACTAAAAGTGTGCACCACCACTGCCAGGCTTCTCTTATTTTTAAAAATAATTTTTCTTGTCTGTAAAATAATCTAGAAATTATGCTCATCTGAGATAAAGATTACATTTCCCAGACTCTAATATGATAAAGTATTTTTATGTGACTACCTTCAGTCAGTGAGTTATGAAAACAGTTTGTTTAATGCTTTGTTATGCTTTCAAATGGAAGGAGATCACTCCATATGCCCTTATCATTGGTGAGGATGTAGAAGTAATAATGGGACATCATTGATAATGTGACAACTGTGATGACAGTGGAGCAGTTGATAAGATAAAGGATAGTACTTGCCACTATCAACTATCTACTCATCATAACAGCCCTAGTCTGCATATGTCCTTATCATTACAGAAGATAACCTAAAAGATATGTTTTTTTTAAATTAGCCATTGCTATTTTATTTCAGTCTCTCTCTCTCTCTCTCCCTCTCTCTCTCTCTCTCTCTCTCTCTCTCTCTCTCTCTCTCTCTCTCTCTTTCTCTCTCTGTCTATCAGCAATTCTTATAGAAATCAAAAGCAGCATGTGCTAGAGATACCTGCACACATAAGCTGATTGTGATACTATTCAAAGTGGTAAAGTTGTACATTTTCCTAGATAGCCATCAATTGATGAATGGATAAAGAAAATGTCACATATATACAATCATGTATTATCAACCCTTAAGAGAAACAAAGTTTCATTTGTAAAAAAATTGTGGGAAAAGCACACTAACCCCCCTTTCCTATCCACCACTACGTTTAGTGTTCACTAATAGTCCTCCTTCTAGTTTATGTCTCTCTGTTTAGATTCAATCTATGAGATAAAGCATATAACATTTGCCTTTCTGAATCCATCCGATTTTGTTTATTTTATATGCCACATAGTTCCATAATAGATACCTTGTGGCATGTATTAGGTGGTCAATAAATATAAAAATAGGATTTAGGACTTAAGAGACATGGGAGACTTTCATAGTATGTGAAAAAATAAAGTTTAGACTATTGAACTAGGAAAATATGGTCATAATGAATCACTATGCAATTTTTCCAGTTGTGAACCATGTACATATGTCACTGATAAAAAACGAATTACCTCAACCCATGTCAAAATTTGAATGGTTCCATGGGCAATAGATTCACATAAAAGTACTCAAATATAGCATAGCACTACATGTATAGGAGTATAGCTGAGTTCAATCATCTTTGAGCTGTATGCTCTTAAAGTAATTTACTCTGGCTTATTTTCCTATATGCAAATTAAGAATCATTCTATCTTCTTCAGTGGAATGTTATGTTATAGTGAATGAATATGTAAATATTTGGCATACTTCATAGCATAGGAAGATAGTAAAATTGGTAACTGTCATCCATAAGAGAAATGCCAGTAATGGATAATAATATGATCTCTGTGTCTCTGTGTCTGTGTCTGTCTGTCTCCATCTCTGTCTCCATCTCTGTCTCTGTGTATCCTGTCTCTCTGCCTCTCTCTGCCTCTCTCTCTCGCTCTCTCTCTCTCTCTCTCTCTCTCTCTCTCTCTCTCTCTCTCTCTGGACAGTATATGACTGGGAATATTGTTATTCCAGAGCCCATTTACCCCTTTATTATCGTTCTTTTAACTCATTACAGTATAACATGCTTTCCAAATTTTCCCTATTCTCTTACTACTTTAATAAATGCTTCTCACCTGCATAAATGGGATCATCTTGCACATAGCAAAGAGGTGAGAATTTGTAGATTCTGCCTATTGCATGCTCATAGTTTTCCCGAGTCATTGACAACTCCAAAATGCACCCCTGCAAAAATTTTCATAGTTATACTAGGCTTATGATCCTTCAACCCTAGAAGTAGCATTCTAACCATGCAGAAAGCCTGTGGAGTGGGAACATTCCATTGTTTTGTGGTGTGAGAACTTCTGAAATAATTGTCTAATGCAATAATTAGCTTTGTAGTACTTGACATAGTACTTCTCTTAAAGTGTTTATTTGAAGTTCTAAGGAGAAACAATACTATTGGTTCAGCTGAATCTGTTGTGAATAGACACTTCTAAAATGTTTTGTGACAGTTCTTGGTACATTTGACTTTTGAAAAATAATTGTGTTGAGTCATTCAGTTTCAATTTCAACTTCTTGTATTTTTGCTTCTGTCAACCAGTGTACTTGATATTCTTTTAGTCTGTTAGCTGTATTTTCAATCTATCTTCTTTTTATGTCTTCAACGTGTTTACTGACTACCATGTTGTTTGAAATCAGTGGAGAACAAATATCAATCACTTTAGTCCTTTTTCCAAATTAACACTGAACTAGTCATAAATCAGTTGAGGTTTAAGTTTTTTTTTGAGAATCTTATATATGTGTACTGTATTCATATAATTTCCTGTCCTATTTCTCCCTCCAACACTTTTGGTTTCCTCTTGCCAAGATGAATGGAATAAATTATATCTCACAAGGCCCAACTTCTAGAAGAATTACAGTTAATATCTGCAGAGAGAGATAAAATCAATTTGCTCTAAGGGATGAGGCCTCAATAAATAATCCAATCTCAAAACAGTCATCCCTACATATTTTTGCATATAAGTAACACTTAAAGGACAGAGACGGTTATGTGTATGCGTACATGTAGGTGAGAATAATAATGAATGCAGTTATCAATTTTAGAAGAGGGTATCCAAGTTGGCATGTCAACTAGTGTCATTTTTTCAGATCTTGTTTAACTCACTTTATTGTTGAAATTATATAGATGCAGCTTCCATTTCATATGAAGAAGATACTAACCAACTGCCAATGCTATGATCCTCTGGCTTTTATAATATTTCCACTTCCTCTTTCCATGATGGTTTGTCTAGGGATTATACATAGATATATGTCTTTGGTCAGGAACCTATAGTGAAATATCCTCTGTTTTTTGACCAGTTGTGGCTTTCTGTACTGGTCTTCTGCTGCCGCAAAAATTCTTTGATGAGAAATGTGAGATACACTTATTTGTCAGGATAAAGATACACATTTAGAATGCAGTTAGCAATTATATAGGTTTAGCAAAATGGCAGTAGTAAGTTGTCTTGGAGTCATTGGCATTATCAGTTACAAGAAATGGTAAAAGTTTAAAATATCAGAGAACTTCCTAATAGGGTACCTTGTACCCAATTAGATGATTGTTGCTTACCTTCCATTTCAGATGTAAGTGCCACTATTGCAGTTTTGGAATATCTTGCCATTGTAATCATTGCTGTGGTTTATAGACATCACCATCAGTTAGGATTATTAACTGTTTTTCTTGGCAGCTTTCATATCTTTGGATACTATTAAATGTAGTTCTCAGAGAAAAGGATTCCAGGTCTGTTCCAGCTGTATTTCAGTCCTGTGTCTGAAGTGTGTGGCATCTTCAGCAATAGAGTATGAACTTCAATTTATAGTAGGTAACCAGGGACAATGGTAATAGTCTGTATTTATTGTTTCACAGATCTCTTGGATTCCTCTGACTAAAGGAAGGATGTTTTCCATGTTATTAAACAGTCTATGGCTTTGGGGGAGACAATTATCATCTCAAATAGCATAACTTCATTAAATGTATTAAATATATTTAAATATATAAATAGTTATTTAATGCATATTTAAGTAAACATAGAATAATATGATTCCCTGTAGATTTCAAGCATCCACATGACTATTTAGCTGTCCTCCTTCTTTCTTATTGATTCCCTGCCAAGTGAAACTTCCCACCTGTTTCCTCATTCCCCCCTTAATAGCATACATACCCTGCTAATCTGCCTTCTAGACCTCCTTTGTTGCCACCTTTGTGATCCCTTTTTACTTTCCCAGTATCTGCACTGACTCCAGGCTATATACTCTTATCTAAATGTTGGAGCTAGGATCCACTAATAAGAGGGTACCTGTGGTATTTGTATTTCTGGGTCTGGGTTACCTCACTCACTGTAATGATTTCTACTTCCATACATTTATCTGTAAATACCACAATTTCACTTTTTTTCCACCTGGATAGAGATTTTCCCTAACCACACAGCTATCAAGAAATCCCATATTGCTTTATCTTGGTCATAATGATGTTATCAAATTTCTTTTACAGCCAAGAATTACTTGGCCAACTATTTTTTTCTGATCTAACTCTTGAAAGTACTTTGCAGACAACTATTTACTATATGGTTCTTCATTTTATCGATCAGTTTTATCAACAGTTATAAATAACATAGAACTAACCTTTATAAGTGATTTAGAGTTTCTATGATTTTCACTTATTTATTTAATTTTTATATCATTAATTTGCTTATTCACTTTACATCCCAGTGGCAGCTCTCCCTCTCCTCCCAGTCCTACCCTCACAAATCCCTCCCCCATTACTCCCATCCTTTCTCCTCGGAGAAGGGAAAGTCCAACTGATGGACATTGAGTTGAAGCAGTGATTTATTGCTTATAGCAGTTAACAGTATAAAGATATATCTTACATACTGGATCATACTTGAATTCAGCACTAATATTATACACAATTACTTCATGGTACTCTAAGAAAAGTTGTAATCAACTTCAACAATGCCCATTTGCTCAATGAAACCAGAAATCCCTTTAATAGGAAAACTGCCTCAATAAAAGAAAAAAACAGAAATACAATAAAATTTTCATTTTATCGATACAGAGATGCCTTGGAATTCAACCACTGTTAGGAAAAGGACACGGCATACTACTTTTAATTGTCATATTTCTGTTTTGTTTAATGGGGACCAGTAGAGGGAGAAAAGCTGAGCCTATTATTCCTTTATTAGGGGAAATGTTGATTTTAGAAGGGTTGTACATAGAAAAAGCAGTAGCAAAGAAAGGCTTAACTGGCATTGTAAATACTTTCTGCACTTGGCAGTAAGTTATGGGTCATCTGCTTTTTGGTGCCTTTCCATAGAGCTTTGAAATTATGACCTATTAGTATTATTGGACAAATTTGGAAACAAGTGCATTTTCACTGTGTTTGATACTCCCATTATCTGAGTTAACCAAACTGGCTGTCGGATTCTGGCAGGTGTTGAAGCCAGGGGCCCCTTTGTGTGCTGCTAGGGTTATGCAACAGGAGGACAGTGTGAGTACTGGACGGAGATGGGAGCCCAAAGCAGTAAAGAGCTCCAGAATAAAAGCAACTGAGTTGTTGAAGACCCAGATTCTCTAATTAGCAATTCAAGGGTGTTGCCCAGGGCATGACTATCCATATGGCCAGAACCTGCACCCCTCCTCACATTCAGACACAGATCAAGCCTTGCAAGTTCCCTCCAGAGGCAGCTCTGTCTCTCCATTTTTCTCTAGTTTGCATTTCTGCTTTTTCAGCCTTCTGCACAAATGCTTTCTTGGCAATCTGGTTTTTGCATACTTCTCTCTAAAGGCTGGACATTGATAAATTTGGCTGTACTCCTTGTGGCACTTTCAAGCATTAAACAATCTGCCTGTGTGTCTATTTCCTTCTTTATTTTACATCTTGCAGTTTCTAACTGAGGTCAGTCAGCAGGCTGAGTGATGAAAAGGACTGTTCTATTCTTGCCCTGTGCTTAAGGGAGTATGCATTAGATCTTATTGCCTTTAATGTGCTGCTTCTTTGCTACAACCTTCAGCAGCTTCAGCTGCCTCAGCTGCCCTGCTTGTTTGGAATGAATTATGGTGCCTGACACAAATAACTATGAATGATCAAGGAAAAAATGTGAAATAATGGTAAGCTAGATCTGGAACGCAAACCTTCAATGGTTAATGTGACACCATCCTCCTGAAAACATTCATAGGAATGTTTCTGATGGTTCCAGGGCTGGAACCATCTCATTTGACTCATGAAGCTGCCATCCACAGTACTTAGAAGTCACAGAAGACTGATAGCAGTAGAAATGACAGCAAGGATAATTTAATAAGGCAAGGGTAATTTATTGACGTGATAGCCTCTGATGGTTAGGTATTTTTCTCTCAGAGATATACTTAACACAAAGTATGTCCAGGTAAATTTCAATTCACTATCATTAGCTCCCAGTTTCCTCTATCTTCATTGCTATTAGTTGTCCTTATTCCTGCTCATGCACAGTCATTTAAGATTTCCACTGAATTTTCTGAGTTTCATTTACTGTTGTTCTCTTCCTTGGTAGTACCTTAAGTCCAGAAAGCCTTTGTTTTTATAGTTCAAGCAGAATTCTAGACAACAGTGAGCTTAATCTAGTTGCCCATATTTGTTTTCAGGGGGCAGGAGGAATTGTGGATCCATATTATGATTGTTAACAATGGATTATTAGAGGCAATAACTTACTGGCAGGCATCTAAACTACTTAAAGTTTTTACTTTAAGTAGTTTACTACTTAAACTACTTAAGTAGTTTAAATTACTTAAAGTTATAAAAGCATTATATAGTGCTTACCATACTACTTTTAATTAGGTGGTCAGAAGTTAGATTTGTGAATCTGCATTTTAGTAAAATTCTTAAATGACTATGAAGCACTGAGTATTGAAAATGCTTTTTCGCAACCCTAATGGATACTTCTGTATCACAGTTCCTGCATCTATGGTTCCTGAACATTGTGGAAGACAGGACACAAAGATTGTGAGTCAGAATACCAGAAATTTTGCTGTGAAACTTTCTAAGAAATGCCTGCATCAACAAGACCAGAATTATGTCAATATCAATGGACATAAAAAGGGGAAATTTTGCAGCGTCCCATCTCTGGATAAAGATCTACAGGAAACTTGTGACTGCTAGGGGGAAGAGGATTAACCTTTCCCAGGGAACAACTCCTTATAGCTTTTCCAATGCAGAGTAGTCAGCCCTGAAACCAAATATACACAAACCAGAAAAGTGAACTCCATGGAAAAATATATATTAATCATAATCAAAGAAAAATAAGTTATCAACTTGAGAGTAAGTGGGTCTGGGAAGATTTGGAGAGAGCATATCTGGGAGGTACTGGAGAGAGGAAAGAGAAGTGAAAAGTGATATGTAATTCTATTTCAATTCAAATATATAAACAATATTTTTAAAAGAAAAATGTTTTTTGTAGTGATTAGGATGAAAACATTTTGCAGGTCTACAAACATGATAGGAGGAACAATCATCATTTTTGATTAACTAAAGAAGGTTTGACTTTGAAATTGTATTTGTGCGTGTGTGCTATTCTTGTTCCTGGTCTCCACATCACCAAATGTATTCCATCTATCATAATCTTGCTCAGAGTCTGGATTTGTCTTCTGAGAACTTTTGGGTGCTTATTCTGTGTGCTGGAAGTAATACCTGTGCCTAAACACATGGCAGAAAGCATTGCATTTTATCATAAAAGGGAAGCTCAGGGTTAAAGTGATGCCTTAGCTGTTAGGAACACTTCCTGTTTATCCATAAAGCCTAAAATCAGTTACCACCACCCTTGGCAGGCATCTCATAATCGACTAAAACACTAATTCCAGGAGATCTACTTTCTCTTTATGACATCCACAGGCACCTACACACATGTAAAACACACATACACACACACACACAAATAAAAGCATATATATTAATATATTAAAAAAGAATTCAGCTTAATGATTTGAAAACAGCTGTCACTTAAAAGAAGAAATATTTTCTATCTAGCACTCTTTTTCTCCTCTCTGGAGCGATTCTTGCTGCATGAGTATCCTGAAAAGTGTGATAGAAAGAAGAAAACAAGGGTATGTTGTAAAGACATTTCCGTTTGGGCACCCGGGTAATTTGTTTCACTTGGGAAGTTGTATTCAAACTCAGATATCTAGATTGGATTCACTGAAAAGATGCCGAGTAAATAAAAATATGGCTTAAATTTTGCTTTCCACCTGGTGGAGTGATCTTTCTTCCTGTTCTCAATTGGTATGATAACTTATTCATACTCATGTTCATGCAATAGATTCTTTGCTTTCAGAGAAGCCAAGCCCATCTAAGTAATGCATCACTTCTCTTACTGTAAGCTGAAGAGCTCACTGCTCTCATTGTAAACTGCAGAGCTCACTGTTCTCACTGTAAGCTGCATAGCTTCTTGGAGGCCACCCTGTTGTGGATTATGCAAGGGTGATTAATCAGTGACACACCTTGGTTCACTGTATGTTGTAAATCCGAGGACATGCATTTATTTTTTATGCATTGAACATCAAACCAATCATTGAGTTGATTTGTGAAAAATATCATTCTACCCCACAATATTGATCTTTGAGCGGGAGAATAGAACTGAAAATTTCTATGGTTGACACAAAACATGGAGCAGTTATATACACCTGTCAAAGATCAAGTAGAAAACACTGATAAGATATTTTCCCTTCGACAAATACACTTACCTACCTGTACAGAGAACAATATCATTTAAGACTTAAAAATGTAACATCAAGTAGAAATGCTTTCTTGATTTTACTTATTGAGTTTAAGAAGCATAAATTCATAACAAAGTTTATATAAACATATGACAAATATTACCTGTATTAACTTTATTGTTTTTCATAATTAAATGGGAAAAGGAGGTAAAATTTTGCATTTATGCTTTTGCTATGAATCATGGAGCCAGAGAAATAAAAAGGTGTTGACAATAATAAAGATTTTCTTTTTAATAGTGGTTATGGTTGAGGAACTATGTCTGTCCTCATTTTATGATGCAAAGACATTTCTCTGCTGTTACAAGTATGGAATCTCATTTGAGCTTCTGGGAAGAGTAATTCTGCTTTTAATTAAACTAATGAAGTGATGAATTATGTAATTTTATGATCATCACATTTCTTCTGTAAATTGCCAACCATTTTTTCATCTTTAGTATATTTTTTATACTAGTATACTTTTCTTTTTTTTCTTTTCTTATTTTTTAATTTTTTATTGGATATTTTATTTATTTACAATACAGTTGTCATCCCCTTTCCCCATTTCCCCTCCCTAGAACCCCCTATCCCATACCCCCTCCTCCTTTTTGCTTTTATACCATTTGAATTACGTGCAAGTATTAAGGTCAGTTCTAGGTTGAGGGTCTAGCAATACAATAGATGCAAATAGTCAAGGAACAAGCAAGACAATAGACACAAATAGTCAAAGAAAAAGCAAGGCATTAAACGCAATTAAGTGAACACTCCCATGATCACTGTTTCTAAGGGCTTATCAGGGTGACCAAAGTATATGAGCCTAATTCCCTGTCCTAACCCAAAGCCATTTTCATGTCTGAAGCCCACTTCCTTGTTCTAGCCTAAAATTTACCTTCCTGTCTGAAATTACTTCTTGGTTCTAGCTTAATATTTAGATTTCTCTCTGAAATTACTTCTTTGTTCTAGCCTAAGATTTAGACTCCTACCTCAAATTACCTCTTTGTTCTAGCCTAATGTCAGATTCCTGCCTGAAGCCTACTTCCTTGTCCTTGGTCAGTGTCATATTCCTGCCAAGCAGCCCATTTCTTTGTCCATATAATTAGGATGAAGTACTTTCTTTTTTCATATTTAGAGTACCTTAATACAAACTTTTGTGATCTTTGCTATGGCTGATGACATCTACATGGATAATAGATTCTCCAAAAACACCAGACTTAGAGTTATAAAGGCTGATTCAATTAGACTGTTGGGTCAGAATATGCATAAGCTGTTTAAGTAGACCAATAATGCAGATGTATAGAGGTGAGAGACCATACAACAGTAGAAAAAGACTAGCTGTCCTTGACTTTATAGATTCTATTAATTTCATCAATATTTCTATTGTAGAAATGGGATTTTATTTGAATGTTCAGGGGTTTTTAGAGTCTCTTTTTTAGGGGATTTTCCTATTGCATGTATGATCTGTATTGAAATAACTGAAACTTGGTACATAAAAATTTATAGTATATTTTCAAAAACCTTTCATACTTAATATCTCTTTTGTTCTCTACTTCAATTTTAATGCAGAAATACTGTAGGAATGATAATTGAGACCTCAAATGGAAAGTTGGCTTGCCTTTTGTCACATAGGTAAAATAAGGCAAAGTCAGACCTAAAATAGATGGTTTTTGACTCATAGGCGTAACCACTTACTAGTCACTAAACAATTTTTTATGAGTTAGTATATGTGAAGGGTGATGACATGTAGCTTATCTTATAATAGGCATGATAATCTAAGCAAGCCCAACAAGAAATCACAGAGATTCTGCAGCAAATGTTCCTGTTTGAACCTCTTCACTTAAGTTAAGGTCATGTATTTGAAATGTTTTCCATTGTCCTCCCGTGCCTCCCTTTGTAAGTGAATCAAATCCATGCTTGGCTCTGAGGACATTCACCCAATTTTACCTCTCTGTAGCTGCTGCCAGTGGAGGTGTCAATGATACAGCTCTTGTTGGTAATTTCTATCTCAACATTTTCAGAGCCTAGCATAATTGTCATCAGAGAAACTTCATCCAGCAACTGACAGGTGCAGGTGCAGAAACTCACAGCCAAACATTAGGAGGAGGAGGTTTGAAACTCTGTGGAATAAGGGAGGAAAGATTGGAGGAGTGAGGAATCAAGGACACCACAAGAAAACCCACAGAATCAACTAACCTGGACCCATAGGGCTCACAGAAACTGAACTAATGATCAGGGAGCCTGCATGGGTCTAACCTAGACCCTCTACATATATGTTACAGTTGTGTATCTTGGTGTTTTTGTGGGAATCCTAAAAGTGGGAGCAGGGGCTGTCTCTGACTCTGTTGCCTGCTGTTGCAATGCTTTTTATCCTACTGGGTTGCCTCATGCAGCCTTGATATGAGAGGAGGTGCCTAGTCTCATTGCAAATTGACAAGCCGTTTTTTGGTTGATATCTCTGGAATACCTGCCCTTTTCTGAAGGGAAATGGAGGGGTGGGTCTGGGGGAGAGTTGAGGTCAGGGATGTAACTGGGAAGAGATGAGGGAAGGAAAGCTGTGATCAGAATACAATATATGAGAGAAGATTAAATTTCTTTAAAAGAAATCCACATAATTAAAAACCAAAATAGAATCATCCCTGGAGTGAAACTTGCCATGCCAAGTCAACTAGAAACAGTTTTTCCAGGTAAACTAAGGAAGATCTGAAGACTGTTTTTTTCCATGGAAGTAGTAAAACAGCTTTTAATGAAACGTGTAGTGCTGCGAACAAAGGTATTTCTTAACTGTTAAGCAGCTGTATACTTTTTAAATCAGCCTAGCTGGGAAGTAATGGATCTGTTTCTGTGGCTCAGTGCTGTTTTATCTGTATAAGTGATAACCAATTCTTCTTTCTGTAAAACAACACTCAAGACCATGAGTGTGGTGATGAGGGAAAAGCCTCAAAGGATGTTTTTTGAGGGGTAATTTATAGTGGATTGCCAGATGTTAAGCATATAAGAAATTATATCCTAGCATAAAAAATTCAGAGTTTGTTCAATATTTCACATGATCTCTGAAGGTTTATGTTTTAATTTAAACTAAAGAAAACTAATTAGAGTCTAGAACATAAGGTACCTTTTATTTATAAACAACAGTGAGGAGTGAGACTGAGGATAGAAACATCTGAAACACATGGTCCAGTGAGAAAGTCTGCATTAGGAAATATTGTTTGATAAAGTAGAGTTGTTAAAATCTCTGGGAAGGCTTATAGTAAAGAAGCTTGTTTTAACTTGGATTCAATGAGAATTTGAAAATCTCTTGATGTTCTGAGTCCTTTTGTTCATATATAACTTAATTTAACCCCAATAGCCTTTGGAGAATACTGGCTTAAACTGTTGCCTATATCAAGTAGGATGAGAGAGAAGACAAGTCATTTGAGGGTAAATAAGAATTACATATATATATATATATATATATATATATATATATATATATATATATATAAATAAAATAGAAAAATAAAAAGTTTATATATATATATATGAAGAAATCATAATGAAATCTACTACTTTGTTCTGGGGCTCAAAGCTAGTGTATTGCGCATGATAAGAAAATACTCTACCACTGAGCTATGTCTCCAGGCTTTTAAAAGAACACATTGTGTTTTAAACATAGCTCTATGTAACAATAAACTGGGAGGCATATAAAAATTTCAGTGCCACAGTTTTACCTTTGTTAATCATATCAGAATTTCTGAGAGTACAAATAATGTTTGATCACATACTAAATTTTCCAGGGCTTAATCTATATTCTGATCGATAGTATGAAGCTAAGCATGTAGTGATGCTGAATAGACACTTAATTAGTGTTGATGTTACTAATTGATTAGTTTTTATGGGGTTTCCATTTACTTATCAAGAGGAGAGTGTAAACCACTGTGGGAAAAAAAGCTGCATGAAAAAAGAAAGCTGTCAATCTTGTGGTTGGAAAGATAAGCTGACTTTATTAATATGTACTCCATAATTTTTCAAGCAAATCATAAGCACAACAGGAACTTCAAAGACCAGAGCACTATTGAAGTTTTACTTAGGAAACTGATTGCAAATGCCTTTGTCAGTCAACTTGATTGATAACAACGCACACATATTGAAGTTCATTCAGACAGCTAGTGTGTTTGAAGCCATGCTGTTAAGTCTCTTGTGAGGCAATTTAAGACATAACTGCTAGAGACAACCATGCTTTGAAGACAACAAGCTCTTATAAGTGTACCTTTACTGCACATGATTGAAGAAATCACAGGGGAATTTAGGTTTTGTATTTAATAACAATAGCAAAGGCATTTTTCTATTTGTTTATTTGGAATGGTTACTTTCAGGGTAGTATACTAGCAGGAATGTTTCCAGTCAGTGCATAGAGGAGCAAGGGTTGTTTAGAAACATAGCATTTAGAGAATGTGAGGAGAATTGATTATACCTCAGTCTGTATGCAGGACTCCAGAATTTAGCTTGTCTTCTTTGAACAGCTAGTTTTATGCTGGCTGTGACACATTATTTGCATGTACCCATTTTCAACATGGTCCTTATGGAGCATAATAAATGTTTCCATGTTGAAAACATGAGAAGGGCATTGGTGTACTTGTGACTTCTATTCACCTACTTTCTATGGTTTTAAGTTAATTAATTCTGAATAAATTCTCCTTTTCTTTCTTAGAGTGACTTTGTTGAGCAATTTCATGGGAACAACTTACCCTTGTTTTATAGCCTGAATACTCATTCTATCTTCTCCCTGACCTAAAATCTGTAAAAATATGAGCATTATCATCATAGGCATTTTCCTGTCAATTACTTTCTGTTCCTTCCAGTCAAGCCACAGCACCCTGTAGTTCCCATAGATGAGCAGTCTCAAACTTTATCACACTCAAAGAGCATCTGGAAGTTTTATTAAAACAGACTACACAATCATTATTCAGAGTTTATGAGTTTGGGATAAGTATGGAGAATTGGGATATTTAAAAAGTTTAAAGAAGATAATGGCATTCTAGAGGCCATACTTTGAGAATCTGTATTTTTGTGCAGCAGTCTCTTAGTTGCATATTGGAACACCCTGGGTAGCCTTTAGTGTATACCGGGACAAGTCCTATTTCCCAAAGTTTGTGATTTATCTAGTGAGGGGTGGGACCAGGCAGAGTTGTGATTATTTTTGAAGGTTTAATGTATCAGATTCAGAATCCTTGTACATTTTGTCTAGCAATATGATGTAACAATTTTTTTCCTGTTTAAGCTTATCACTCTCAAATGCTTCACCAATGCATTCAGAATATAGTCTGTATTCATTTGAACCATTTATTAAGGTCCTTTGCTATTTTACTACTGTAGTATCTCCTTTTGCATACAATATACTTTAGTTGTCTTTTTGTGGGGTGCTGGGGGGATGGACTCAGTGTCCGAGTGCAGCTGTGTACATGCAATAGCACAGGTGTGGAGTTTATAGAACAACCTCTGATGTCAAATCTCCCATTCCACCTTGGCTGAGACAGGGTATTTTGTTCACAGCTATATATGCCAGGCTAGTTAGACTGCAAATTTCTGGAGGATTCTCCTGTCTCTGAACCTCATCTAGCCTCAGGGGCTCTTGGATTAAGGATGTGCTACACCATTCAGATTTGTCTGAGTCCTAGGTATTCAAACTCTGGTCCTCATATATTCACAGCATGTACTTTACTTAATGAGCTACCTCCCCAGCATGGAATATTGTTCAAAACTTCCAGTTGCCGCCTGAAATTGCAGACTGGTACTCAGCACCAAATCAAATGTTTTGTCTGATACTTGTGTATTTAATTCATTTATGAATTAGTTGAATAGAGTAACAGTAATAAAATCACACAATCATAATGATATACTATAACAATAGTATAGTCTATTTAAATATATTTTTTGGAGACATGATTTTACAATGTAGCCCAAGTTGATCCTTGTGACTCAATATTATTTGTTCTTTGATTATAGGTGCATATCACTCTCCAGTTTTAAAAATCGTTTATTTTGTTGGATATAGTGAACTTTATTGATGGTATTCAAAAGTGTAGGGCTCTCTAGATCCCTTCTGCTATTCTAGGGGTCTAGGATAGAAAATGTGAGGGAGAAGCTCAGTGTTGGGACAGGGACTACTCAGCAGCCAAGGTCTCTCTCTTGCTGTCATTGCTGAGGTGGGTGGTTCAGGACTCCTTACTCCTTGGAGGCCATGAGGTTAATCACCATTTTGCTGTAGCAGTATTTATTGTCATACCAGGAATTAGCTTTTACAAAGTTGTCATTGAGAGCAATGCTGACCCCAGTATCAATGGAAGAGTGGGAATTGCTGCTAAAGTTACAGGAGACAACCTGAACCTCACTGTAGCTGAGTATTCCCTTTAATGGGCCTTCAGATGGGCCCTCATCACCTTCCTGAATTATCATACTTGGCAGTTTTCTTCAGGCAGCATACCAGATCCATGATAGATACATTGGGTGGTAGAACACAAAATGTCATGACTTTGAGCATCCTATCAGCTCTGGGATGACCTTGCCCACAGCCTTGGTGGCACTAGTGGATGTAGAGATGATGGATGTTCTAAGCAGCACCACGATCATCATGCCACAACTTTCCAGAGGTACCATCCACAGTTGTCCATGTGGCAGTAATGGTATAGATTGTGGTCATGGGTCTGATGATGCTAATGTTGTCATGGATGACCTTAGCTGGGGGTGGGTGGGTGGGTGTTGTTAAGCAGTTAGCAGTGCAGGAAGCATTGCAGACAGTCTTGAGTGAATTTTGTTATACTTCTCATGGTTCACATCCATCACAAACACGGAGACATCAGCAGAAAGAGGTACAGATGATGAGCCTTTTGTCCCCACCCTTTATGTGGTCCCTGGCCTTTTCCATGATGGTAAACAAATCAGTTCACTATTCAACATACCCAGTGGCAGGGCAGTATCACTACATTTATTGTTAGCAGTATCTCACTCCTAGAAGATGGTGATGGCTTTCCTATTGATGACAAGCTTCTCTTTCTCAGTCTTGACTGTCCTACTGAACTCGTAGAGTCATCTTGAAACATATAGACCATGTAGTTGAGCTCAATGAAAGGGTCATTGATGGTAGCAATCTCCACTTGGCCAGTTGTAATATTTACATAATGAAGTAAAAAGGATTACATAGGCATTGTAACAAAGGTGTAGGACACTACATAGAGCCAACTTGTTCAAGAATACTGTGATACTATGAAAGCTGAGCTTATAGAACAGCCTGTAAGTGATTTGCTAGATAAAGGAATGATAAATGTTCTGGGCAAGATAGGGGTAAGCAGGCTTAGCTTGGGGTTGCAGATAGAATGTATTTCTGGAGGTACAATCTTGGAATAGTCACCAGGAACAATAGATATGAAATAATTAGGTTAAATATATATTTAACTGCAATATATAAGATAAAATAACAACTTAAAATTTAGGGGAAGCATGTGTCAATAAACATAAAACAGTAAGTCACAGGAGACAAGTGGCAAACTATTTAGAAGATGTTACCAAAAATCGTTCTTTTTTTCACCTGTCACCAGGGACTAAATTTCTCTGTATTAGAGATTTATTCTTTCTGATCAATGCATACTGCCTCCAGAAAAGAAGCCCAGTGGTATACTATGCATGGGATATCTTCTAAATTGGCTTTTACCATCATCAAAACTCAAGTGAGTTGTTGAGAATTTTTAGGAGATCATTTTGGAAAGCAGTTGCTTGAATGTGCAAAATTCTTCACAGGCTCTTACTTTGAATACTTGCTCCCAAGATGGTAGCATATTTCAGAAACTTGAGGAGACAGGACTGGAGTAATTAATGATTACTGGCTGCAGATCTTTAGCGTTTTCTTACTGTGGTTCACGTTCTGTCCCCTTTCTCTAATGCTTTCCTACTAGGTAGCAAACAACATTCTTCTTGTCACATGTCACCTTTGTCAGAATATTCTGATCAAGTGTTTAAGGCCAGAGAACCATAAACTGAATCTTTTCAGATGGTGAGTTAAAATGACACCCCTTTAAGTTATTCATATCATGTGTTTTGTCACAATGAGACCAAAGTAACTAATACAGATGCTAGGTGATATTTTATTGAAGGAAAGAGATTTTTCCATGGGAACTTCAGAAATAGGTCTTGGTGCTTGAGGTTGTAAACAATCCGTGGATCATTTGTGCTGCTATTATGAGAGAGACTAGAAAGTATGTTGTATTTTGGATCAAGACCTGTTTAGAGCCAAAGGTTATTTTCAAAAGATACATCTCTGATATCTGAGAATTTGGTAACTATACAATTAAATGTAGCTATTTTTTTTATAATTTATTTTTTCTCAAATCGTAATTCACTCACACAGGGGTTATAAACACAGAAAGGCAGGATGTGGGGAAGGGAATGACACTGGAGTGTGGGTGTTCAGGGGGAATACAGATATCTTCAGAACCAGGTATCGGCTGGGTGAAGGTTCAGGGGACAAGTCACTATGACTCTGCCTATGACTTGCTTGTCCTTATCTAAGTTGGTATTGTCTGACAAGGTTACCTATTTACAAGGTCTATGGCTACTCAGGCATGTAAATTTCCACAAAAGCTGCCTGTTTACATTAGCTTATAGCCATCTGTTTTAATGTTTTTCCACTGAGACCCAAGACTTGGTGTTAGTATACATATATGACAGGTCTATTGCTGAATTTAGGCCTATGGCTGATTTTAGGCCTTCGGTGTGTAAGCAGGGCTTCCCCTGACATCTCCTCCCTTCTCTAAGTATAGAAGGGATGTGACAATTCTAAACTTGCAAAGGCGGGGATAGAGGCCTGACCTCCAGTATTTGAAGGGGACTTGTAATGGCTCCAGTCCACCTGTTGTTGTCCAGTGAGGCATGAGGGCCATACCCATCCCGATGTCTTTTTCCTGGAGAGGGGATACTTTTGACATCAACCCCTATGTAGTCAGACTTGTGCCTCAGGGAACCCAGATAGATAGTTTTATCTTTTATTTATATTCCCCTGCAGTGCTTAGCCTCGCAGCCTAAGCAAGAATTCAGATTGCCTGTCAGAGGGGGTTCTGGGTGGCCCCTCTCTGCTTGGTCTAGGGGCAGAAGTCCCCCCTTTTAGGTTGGGTGGAGACAGGTTTTGGAAACACCCTGTATAAAGTAACAACCTCATCTTGAGTCTCGTGGTCCTCCATAACTAACTTATGATAATGTATCTGAACAGGTTTTGCTACCAAATTATTTATCTGTTGTATCACAGAGTTAGCCCGCCTATTTGAGGGCCACGGACCAATGTAGCTATTTTAAAGAAAACAAGGGTCATAGAAGAGACTAAATATGAACTCATATCTGGGCACAAAACTTCTACAAGAGAATTAGAAGGCAGACTGAGATAGATGTGATGTTCTCATATAAATATTTATATAGAGAAAGAGGACCATATCACCAGCACTGATTCTTTTAAAACAACATCGAAAGCCTAATTATGCACTTGCTAGTTTTGATCGCACTAGTAGATGATTATTCTTTTTGTAACAGCAATTTTCTATTAGAGCAGAACATGTCTCTGTGTCTTGCAACAATTTTATAATGTTTCTTCTTTCTCACTATATGAGAGTTTTAACTTTAACAGGAACCAGACTCTTTTAACTTTTCCTTAATGAGTTTGCTGAATCCTATTAATGATCTAAGGTGTTTAGTGCATATTGTATTCAACTTTATATGTAGAGCATGCTGAATTGTATTGTATCTATGCAGGGGACAAAATTGCAAAAAAATATCTCATGATTTATCTAATAGCAACCACACATGTAAGTCCTATTTACAGTGTTCAATAGAAATTTAGCTACAAGTCAAAGCACTTTAGAAACTGTAAATCATTTCATAAATTTTAAATAACCTAACAAACACCTAACACTGGCTGGCACCTGAAAACCACATATTAGCAGGCTGATACTGCTGGGCGAGATGTAGAGACAAATCAGCCAGTTTATTATTATTTCTGTCCTTTGGAGGAGAACATTTGGACAGGTAATCCAAGAGAAGCCTGTTGTCAAGCTAACATTGATACAGATCTCATAGTTACAACATATTGCATATTTAGTTATGTTTCCTGATGCCTAAACATAGGTACATAGGGTATGTAGATTTGATAGTTTAGAAATTACAGATTCCCTTGACTAACCACAAAATGTTTATTTCACTTAAAGCTTCAGATTTTTGAGACCTGACATTATTTGTGTAGCACTATATATTGCTGCCTAATGTTCTCCATTTATTTCAAGGACATTTAGTTTATTGCTGTAACTGTATTATATTACTGAAAAACAGATGATCTTTTATGAAATAACACTGTGATTTGTTGAGAAAATTCTATGCCATGATTATTTTGTTGGACTTTCTCACATAATCTCATTGAATCTTCACAACAGTCCCATGAAATGAATTTTTTATCTCTATTTTTATAACTGAAGTGCTAAGAGCTTAAGGAAACCTGTGCAAGGTCATGCTACAACTCATTAATGAGTTAAGATGAGGAGCAAGATATTTCTATTGTACCTCATGATGTCTTTATTTTTTGGTACCTGTCATATTCTCTCTCTCCCTCTCTCCCTCTCTGCCTCTCTCCCTCTCTCCCTCTCTCCCTCTCTCTCTCTCTCTCTCTCTCTCTCTCTCTCTCTCTCTCTCTCTCTCTCTCTCATGCTGTAATTTCTCTACATGTTGGGAGGAGATGTAACTATTTTCCATGCCTCAGTTGACAGAGATTATTTAGGTCCTCAGTTTACTTAACTAGATACTAGAAGGAGAGCCTGAACCTTCTTTCAGAATTTGATGATGCAAAACCTAGGGACTTTCCAGAAATTTTTCTCTTCTGTGATGTACACCAGGAAACATTTTGGGAAGCATATTTTGAACATTCCACATATCTATGATTAACAAAATGTGCACAGAAAATGGTGATATTGTTAGGAGAACATAGAGGTAGTTTCTTCTCTGTGGATATCTAGCATCCTCATCAATTTTTCACAAGTCATTTTTCTTAAAATTAATATGATCCAAGTTTTTCCTTTTACAAGATGAAATAGGTATTCATTTATGTTTAAAATGTCATCTATAAATCTCACTTTTGATGTTTTACTAATATCCTAATATCTTAGCCAGAAGAAAATCTTATTAAAATCAAAAATGATATACTGTGTCTATTAATCAATTGGATGGAACCATTTTATGCTCTGAATGTAAGATGTCAAAGTGTATCTCTTTAGGATCAATATTATTTCTAAGTAACTGAAGCTAAATCAATACTGGAGCCACACTTTACTTTGGTAATAGATCATTAGCTTCTAGTGTTTCTTGAACCTGTGACTACAAATCTAGACTTTTCAGAAAATAGTTTTTCAGAGTAAGAAATTTCCACATTTGTCATTTTAGATTTTGACTTATTTGTGTATTTGGTATATGGTGAATCTCTTTAAGCATGTTGGTGTTAAGGAACAGGAAATTGTCTTAGAATAACTGTATTAGACATTTGCTGTATGTGTATATGTGTATGGGGGCCTGGTTCATCTAAAAAAGCTAACTATGGCCCTTGTATTTTTAAAATCATACAACAGGGTTTAGTTGTATTACATATTATTGATTTTTGCTTGCTCATTTTAGTTTCAGTGCATACTGGGCTTAGGCAATTAATGTATTTTTTGTTAGAACTTTAAGGACAAAAGGACAGATTCTCAACTATAGCAGGGTTATGTTTCAGAATTGTAGAAAACCCTGAGGGTATGTATTTCAATTTCTTATTTGATGTTTAAATTAGTTCTTTGTATGTAATATGAGAGCCTTGGCAATTGAATTCAATCTTAGGTTGAATTAAAAAACATACAGAATTTAGAGAGAAGGTGGTTGAATTGTGCAGGAACCTGGCAGGAAACAGATGACGGTGTCTTAAGACAAATTGGAATAATTAAAGGATGGTTTACAGCAGTACTGGGAGCTGAAGGGATATTAGCAAAAGATCCTAAAACACTCTCAACAGTATAGGACAATTCCCTGGGCCAGAGGAGAGATGCGTGTGAGGGCTTCAGGAACTCCAAGACAGTAGTTTACTAGAAAAAATTAACTGATAGCAATGTGCCATTTGGTAGAGAAATTTGATTACAGCCTACCCGAGATCCTATACATGGGAGATTCAAAGGAATAATTTGTCTTCCACTGCATCCTTTTAAAAATAATATTTCATTCATTCTTTGAAAACCATATTCTTATACAAAGCATATCAATAACATCCATCTACCAGTACCTCCCTCCAATTCACCCAACCTCATCTACCTCCCAACTTTATGTTTTATTTGTATAGTTAATAACTCATTGAAATAGATAATCCTGCCTATATTGCTAACTACTGAGGTTGTGATCAAGTAATCAGCTTCCATGTCCCCAAAGGACAGTGAATCTCTCTTCCTCAGTAGCCATCAACTGCCCCAAACTCCTACAATATGGGTGGGGCCTTGGAGGCTTTTCCCCATCCATGCTGGAATTTTGATTGGCATGATTTTGTACAAGTCTTGTGCATGTAAACCCAGCTATGAGTTGGTGCTTGCAAAAACCATGTAATCTTCAGAAGTGTATATTTGACAGCTTTCCTCCCTATTTATTAGCTCTTACATTCTTTCTTCCTTTCTTCCATGATGTTCCTGAGCCTTGATAGTAGGAGGTTGCTGGAGATGAAGCATCCATAGCTGAGAACTCAAAGTTATTCATACTTGATCCTTAGGCTAGCTATAAATCTCTACATTAGTCACTGACTCCTATAAAAAGAAGCTTCATGGCAATATGGTTGCTGAAATAAGACTTATGACAACATCAGGGGACATGCCAATACTGATGGGAGAAATTTCACAAGGACCTACCGTTAGATGAATATCAACATGGCTGCTGAGAAAGAGCCAGTCAGTATTCCCCAGGGATTATGGCCTCGATAGGTTATCCAATCCAAAATGGTCATCCCTGAATACATTTCTATAAGAACAACACTAAGTGAAGCCTAGTAGTTTTCTTATATACATATACACATGCATGGGAGAAAACAACAATAATTATAGAAGTATAGGTTGTGAATTTTAGAGGGGCTGGGAGATTCAAGGGGATTTAAGAGAGAAGGGTGCCTGGAAATGATGTAAACACAGTATTCATGTATGAAGTTCTCAATAAATAAAAAGTGTTCAAACAAAAAGGTTTTTCTGATCGAGATTTAGAACAGAATTAAGCTGTGCCTGTAAACACAAATATCTTGTAGGTAACTTGATAGTATAACCATTTAGCAAAACAACAATGATAGGTTCCTGCTAGAACCTATCATCTCTCCAATCATGGGCCTTTGAATATGGCTACAGCACCAAACATGAATTGCCCTCTGTGTACTGTCCTCAGATCTAATCATAAAGTGGTTTATTTACTCTACTATTATGCCACTTGGCATATCTTTCTGTCAGGTCATCATTAGAGCATGCAGGGTTCAGGACTGGGAAAGACCATTGATGTCTTTTCTACTCCAGTAGCATACAAAGCACCCTCAGGCACCATGTAAACTAGCTAGTGGAAGAGTGTTTTCTGGTTAGTTCTAGGTTAATTTCTGTAGTTCCTGCATTCAAAGTGAGTGTGCAACCTGTTTTTAAACTCTTTTTATTTTGCTATTCTAAGATTTCAATACTCTGAATTAGAAGATATAGATCAAGGGAACCAAGTTAATATTGTACGTAGAGAAAGTAAGTTTTGTGTAACACATGATAGATCAGGGACTTGTTTCGAAGACATTAATAAAAGATATTTGACATGATGAGAGCTTTTTTCACCCATGACTATTACTGCATGTTCAGGGTACAATCAGGTTTTGAAGAGAAAAAAGATATAGTCAAACAAATTCTTTCAAAATAAAAATAATAGTATAATGAGAAAACATTAAAGGATGACATATAAACTTTAGAGAAAATATAATTATTATTATTACTGCCATAAGAAATATTTGACAGCCAATTAAAACTTGGTACTTATGGGTATAGACAGTGGAGTAAGCTCCAAATTTGAACCTGTGATTCTGGGAAGTCCATTTCTTTTAACTTCCATTCTCTTAAACATAAAATTATTCTATATTATCAATTTCTTTAGTGTCTGTTACAATATTTCCTTGTCCATTCCTGCTTCTGTTAATGTGCGCTCTCTCTCTGTCTCTCTCTCTCTCTCTCTCTCTCTCTCTCTCTCTCAGTTATTTGAGCCAAGTCTCTATCAACTCTTGTTTATTTTCTCAAATAGCCTGTAACTGCATGTATTCTTTCTACTGTTTTCTTTGTTTCTATTTAATTGGTTTCTGCATTGACTTTTATGATTTCTTTCCATTGACTAGGTTTTATTTTTTGTCTGAATTTTTGAGCTTATATCATCAAACCATTTATCAGTGTTGTTTCTTATATTTTAATGTAGGCACTTAGAGCTATAAAATTCCCTTTGACTGCTTTCAATGTGTCCCAAAGGTTTTGCTGTATTATGTTTTATTTTTTTACTTCATTTCAAGAATTTTTTATAAATTTATTTCTTAGTTTCGTCTTTAGCCTATTCATTGTTTAGTAATGAGTTGTTAAATCTCCATGAACTTGTGCATTTACTAGGGCTTACTATCAGTTTTATATTTAATTCATTGTGGTCAGATAGGATATAAGAAATTATTTTAAACTTTTTGAATTTGTAAAGATTTACTTTGTGTCCCAGGAAGTGGTATATTTTAGAAAAGCTTCCATGTGCTATTCAGTATAATGTGTATAAAATTAAAAATAATGTTTATAAATATACTGTAATATTATTCAGATTTTTGTATGTTTTTCTGTGTGTAACAAATGTACATACCTATCTATTGTACACATAGTTTTGTGTGCATGCACATGGATGCTAAAGATTGACATTAGGTATCTTCCTTAATCATTGTCCACCTTATATTTTGACATATGGTTTCATATTGAATACAATTGTCACAGACTTAGTAAAGTGGCTACTAAGTGATCTACCTGTGTCTACTCATTCCTGCTTTAGAGTTATAGAAGGATATACCCATGCCTGGATTTTTTTTAATGTTACTGCTGGGGAGTGGCTGCTTACTTCTTATGTTTGTACATCAGATACTTTACCAGCTGAGCTATTTTCTTGTCTTGTGTTAGTATTGTTAAAATTAAATAACTCAATATACAAAACACTTAAATATACATTGAATATTTTTGGTGGACTTAGAGAAATTCAAGCACGCTTCTTGAAAGAGTTGAATTAAGACCATTGAATTTACACTTTAAGAATGATTTTTATTTTGTGTAATGATAAACTATCTCATAAACTTTTATGACTTTAATATGAAGTGTTTTCTCCAAAAGATTGTGTAATGAAGGCTTGGTCTCCAGCTGGTGGCTCTATCTTGGTAGGCTTTGGAAACTTTCTATAGCACTTTACATAGCAAGAGAAAGTGTGTCTCTATGAGCATGACCTTGGGGGTTGTATCTTGTTCCAGGCGTCTTACTCTCTTTTTAGGTGTTTCTTTTCCTCTGAGACATGGTCCTGTTTATATCATGATCTGTTTCATTACAAGCTCAGAATCAACACAGCCAAGGACTTTAGACAGAAAGCCCTAAAATCAAGAGCTGAAATAAATCTCTTTTAATGCCAGGGAATTTTTCAGCTCAATGACAAGTTTGACTAATACAAAAGCATGTTAAGAACCATTTTGTATAATAGTGATTATCTTTCCGAGAAGTGTTTAAACAAATAGCATGGTCTACAGAATTTTCTTAAGCTTCAGAAGAAATCTCTTTGTGATTATGTCAGATTGCACACATACCCTCCACCATCATCTTGTAATCATCTTCCCGACCCCAATTCTATTTTCTTCAATGAAAATGAATAGGACAATTTTAATAGTTTGATACTTAAGCCTGTATATAGGCTTTATAGTTATACCATTTTTATTTGAGATTTAAGTTTAGCAACATGAATTATTTATTTGGAGCCAATTAATCTTTCAAAGCCTCAAGTTCACCGCTGTAAAGTGGGAATAATTATAACATCCAGTATCTGAGAAGCTCATTGCAAAGGGTATTGGGATATTGCTTGCAATGTTTCTAATGTGTAATGTATTGTAACTTTATTTTTTCAAATCCTACTTTTAATGATGGTTCTTTAAATGCTTTAACCTCCCTTATATCTCACCATTCACTAGAGGTAGTGGAAAAGAAAGGATATGGGGAAAGTGGACCTGCTTAGAAAGTTTCTTTGGAGCAACTTCGGTCTATGTTGTCTGGAAATCAACAGTTTAGTTCACAGGTTAGCAGGAGTAACTTGATCAACTTGCTAACACTTAAAGGATACACCAGCAGTCCAGTTTGGTAGACTCAGGATAGTGAACAGGAATCAGCAGCAGTGACACTATCTAGCTGAGACAGCCAGGCCTCAACCTCAGCATGAAGGACCAGCAGGAAGACTAGGAGAATTTTGAGCCTTGTCTCTTTCAACAAAGATAAGCAAAGACATGAGAGCAGCAAGCTTCACATAGCTAGCTCTATAAGCAAACCATGTTCAGACTCCTCCACTGTCCATCATGTCCTATTTATACTCCCTCCACACATCACATGTCCTGCATGGGTCTTGCCTCAGCACATACATCTATCTCAGCTGACATCACTCTGCCAATCGTCCAGAGTCTGTGAAAGTGGCAAGAAACTGCAGCACACCACCAGAAGTTTTTTGGTGTGTTTCTCTCTATGGAGTTCTGACAAATGGAGTTTGACTATGCAATGTAAGGTGGACCAATACAGGAGTGTCATTAGTGAAGACTCCTTCATCACATGTCCTTTCACGTGCTTGGGTGCTTGCTTTAGCAGAACATCCTTTTCCCTGTGTCTGCTTCAGCTAAATGTTTCTTCATGAGTCTGCCTTAGTCCTGCGTCCACATCAGGAAAACACTCCTTGACCTGCTTGCCCCAGAACCATCCAACACAACTGACTTTCTAAAGAACCCTTAAGTTTTCCACTTCAGTGTACTATTTGAATAAATATCACTTATTATAGTAGTGGTTAATATCCATTTTTTCTATTGTAATTTCTAATTTCTGACATGACTTGTGTGACAGGTTGCATACTGACAGGTTAGGCCCTGATAGGAGCTCAAATTTCCCTGTTAAGTTTTTAGAGTTTCTGTGAAATTGCTAGGTAAAATGAAAACAGTTTTCCCCATTTAAAATGACAAACATCTCCTTCTGAGGCCATTCCTGTACAGAAGCAAGTCATAAAGAACTATAAACACCAGAAAATCAAACTTCCAGCTATATGGTACTAACCTTGTCAATAAAGCAATTATTATACCACTTAGAAGCCAAGCATGAGGTTTATTTAGAATCCAAGCATGAGGCTTATATTTGGATTATCACTTGAAGAAATTTTTAGAAATTAGAAAAGCCAGCTGTAAAAGGCCTGGCTGCTCTTGATCTGTGGAACAAGAGCTTTATCTATCTATCTATCTATCTATCTATCTATCTATCTATCTATCTAT
>NW_021604562.1:8855259-8920163 GCF_004785775.1 Grammomys surdaster | reverse complement strand
TATCTATCTATCTATCTATCTATCTATCTATCTATCTATCTATCTATCTATCTACCTATCTATCTTATCCTTCCAGGATTTGTCTATATTACGAAAAGAATTTTCAAACTTCTTGTAGTTGTAAAGAATTCAATTAGCATTTTGAGGGGCTGAATGAAAATATCCACTTCTATGAGAGGCTGGAGCCTGTTGATTAGCCATTGTATGAAGTACAAAGCCTTCTATTTGGGGTGGAGAAATTGCATTACAGGCACTCTTGTTTTGCATTTGGTTCTAGCCTCAACCAGAGAAGGTGAATCTAATCTTTCTTCTTCACTTTTTCATCCACCCACTCCAAAATGCAAATTGACTTTAAGCATCTCAATGTGAGGATGACAAAGAAAATAAACGTGACGGTACTGTGAAAAATTTATCTCTGTTTTCCCATTATGGCTTTAACCCTAAACAGTCCTTGTCTTTTGTAGTTTAGCTTGGACTATCAGTAAATATCATGAAAGTATTATATGAGGTGTCTGTGAAAAACCTTGTGAGGCTATAGGGTAGGTAACATAGCTATGTTACTAGATTCCCTTAGCTAGGAAACAATGGAACAGAATATATCTTTGTTTTGAGGCAGATTAGCTAACATGAAGCACGTGAGTTGGAGGAGAGAAAGTATTGAGGATGAAGACAGGAAGGAAGAGAGAAAAATTATGCAATGTTTTTTTAATTTAATCAGTTTTACTAAAGTAAATATCTGAGAAAATGATTGAAAGAAAGAAAGATTTATTCTGTCTTACAGTTTTAGGGGTCTTGGTCCAAGATCTGCTGGATTTTTTGCTTTGTGTGTGATGTAAAACTGAGTATCACATCAGAGGGAATGATGTAACCAGTCTCTCATCACCCTATGGAAGCCAGAAAAGAGAGGGGGAGGGTTGGGGGAAGGGTGTTCAGGGCAAGTTTTACCCCACAAAGGCATACACTGCCCATCCCACAGTGACCTACTTTCTCCAGCTAGGTTCCTTTTCCTAAAGTTTGTGCCACATTCCAAAGTGGCCCTAAAAGCTAGAGACAAAGCCTACAAAACAAGACGCTCATATTCAAACTAAAAATTTGCCCCTTAGCGCCAAAGACTCATGCAGATCCTATTATGTAAAACACATTTAGTCAATGTACTTCCAGGTTATCCATAGTTATAAGAGTCCCAGCTCAAAAGTTAAAGTCCAAAGCATCGTTTGATATTCAAAGCAGAATTTTACCTGTGAGCAGATGTGAAAATTAAGAAACAAATTCCGTATGTCTAACATAATAGTATTGATTAAATACACTCATTCAAAAGGAGAGAAATGGGGGCATAGGAAGATTGAGATAAACCAAGTAATACTGAATCCCAGCAGGAAAAATGATCATTAAATCCTATGGCTCCATGTATGTCATCTTTAGTATATAGTGAGCCCCAGTGTGCTTGGTAAGTCCACATCTATAGCTGATTGAATTTGACATGTCCTCTCTGTGACTCTGTTCATAACTAGCAGTGTTCCTTGCCAGATTTTCTATTTTCCATCTCTGTCATCTCCAAATTCTGGAAATCTACATCATACTTTGGCTTCAATCTCACAGCTCCACTCTCTCCCTCTCAGGTTCTACTGATAGGGAATTTGCTCTCTAAGATTTCCCTTGAAATCTTGATGGAAATCTTCATGATTCTGGAAAAACAGCTTAAATTGCTGGCCTGAAAGATCAGCATCACATGGATACTCCACAGTTTGCCACCTGCTTTGGCAGTATCTGGGCTATCTTAAAAGATATCTAAAGTAGCCTCTGAGTTCAGAAACACTTCTGTAAGCAGTCCTGTATCATCGGGGTACACCAGACCTATCTTCTCAAGCCAAGTATTTCTCAAATTAGTTTGAATATTTCTGTCTTTGGACCTAAGAAGAAGGATACCTTGTCTATTCATGTGCTAGTTTTTTTTTTAATTATAGCAAACGATATAGTGTATATGTTTTCCATCTTTACAGAGATTTGATTCATCAATGTGACCTATATAGTTTTGGATATTGAATTCTTTTGTTTTCAAATATTTATAGCTTCAAAATTGTCTTTGTCACCTTACCAATTTGAAACATGATCTCTCTCCCTCTCCCTCTCTCCCTCTCCTTCTCTCCCTCTCCCTCTCCCTCTCCCTCTCCCTCTCCCTCCCCCTCCCCCTCCCCGTCCTCTCTCTTTGTGTGGGGTGTGTGTGTGCGTGTGTGTGTGTATGTGTGTTGGATGATTCCCTAATGTCAATGTCTCTATGGTGATAGAAAGGAGTTAGATTGGTTGATGATCTATCATGGAAGAGTATGCTTTTATGTCAGAGAGATAGATTTAAAAAAATGGTAAGGTGAACAGTTATTGCTGAAGTAGAAAATGATGGTGATTATTTTCTATCAATTTCCAATTGTATATTACGTAGAAAGAAATTATTGAACAACTTGTGATGATGGTGGCTCTCTGGGATCAAAAGGATGCCTGCTAACAGATATATTATGCCAATTGCAATTTTAAAAATATCCTCTCCCAGCAACTTTTGAAGTTAATATCTAGTGGCAAATATTTTTGAATTTTATATTAGATATTTTCTTTATTTGCATTTCAAATTTTATCCCCTTTCCTGGTTTCCCCTCCAAAAACCCCTTATCCCATCATTCCTCCTCCTGCTCACCAACTCTCCCCCTCCCACTTTCCCATCCTAGCATTCCCCTACACTGGGGCACCTAGCCTTCACAGGACCAAGGACCTTTCCTCCCATTGATTCCTGACAAGGCTATCCTCTGCTACATATGCAGCTGGAGCCTTGGATCCCTCCGTGTGTACTCTTTAGTTGGTAGTTTAGTCCCTGGGAGCTCTGGGGCCTTTGATTGGATGATATTGTTGTTTTTTCTATGGAGCTGCAAACCCCTTTAGCTCCTTCACTCCTTTCTCTAACTCCTCCATTGGGGACCCTGTGCTCAGTCTAATGGTTGACTGCAAGCATCTGCATCTGTATTTGTCAGGCTTTGACACAGCTTATCAGGAGACAACTATATCAGGCTTCTATCAGCAAGCACTTGTTGGCATATACAACAGTGTCTGGGTTTGGTGACTGTGTATGGGATGGATCCCGAGGTGGGGCAGTCTCTGGGTGGCCTTTCCTTCAGTCTCTGCTCCACACTTGGTCTTTCTATTTGTTCCTATAAGTATCTTGTTCTCCCTTCCAAGAAGAACTGAAGTATCCACAGTTTTGTCTTCTTCTTGAGCTTCATGTGGTCTGTGAATTGTATCTTGGGTATTCTCAGCTTTTGGACTAATATCCACTTATCAGTAAGTGCATCCCATGTGTGTTCTTTTGTGACTGAGTTACCTCACTCAGGATGATATTTTCTAGTTCCATTCATTTGCCTAAAAATTTCATGAACTCACTACTTTTTAATAGCTGATAAGTACTCCATTGTGGTAATTCTGTAAGTCATGGTTGGGGGTGTGCTTCCACAAATCTATATCCTATCCTAAATGTAGTATAGTTACAAAGTCTTACCAATTTTACTTTCTGAGTCTATAGAACAAAGGAACAAAGTCAAAATTTGTATTACCAATTAAAAGCAATAGAGTCATTCATTTCAGGGGTTTACAGGTGAGGGGAAATTTTAGTTCTTTCCCTTCAGTTTTGTGGTAAACAAAAAACTACCCTAAAATTAAAGTCTATTAAAATACATATTACTTACTCTTAGAATCTGCTTGCTTCACACAAAGATAAGTGATTTTTTACCCCAGCCTGAAAGTTAATTCCAGTGTAATGTCTATTTTTGTACAACCTATAAAATGAGATTGATTTTCATAAATTTAAATGGTTGAAACAAAAGCAAGTGAGGAGTGTTATTTTTGGCATGGAAAAATTACATAAAATTCAAATTGAGTGCCCATAAATAAAGTCGCATTTGAACATATTCTTGCTTATTTCTTTATATAGACCATCTATGGCTTCATTGCTGTTGCTGTGGCAAAGCAGAGACTGATCCACAAAACCTATACAATCACTAGTACATTTTATTTGTAAAAAGCATACTGATCTTTGGCCTATCAACTGGTCTTTTCATCCAAGTTTCATTACAGCTGATTGAAACCCTAGATAAGATGCTGAGTCAAAGACAAAGTCAGGAATGATATACTTCCTGCTATATTTTACTCAGTGTTTCTGACTCAAACCTATGACTCTAATTTTTCCATCAAAGCAAAGCAAGAGATATAAAAGGATATTCTTTGATACCCAATTTTTCCAACTCCTTGACTCTCTATTTTCTTCTAGAAATTCAATTATCTTCTATGTTGAAATGATAAGTTAAAAGTATTCACTTAATATGATCCTGTCACTGTTGCTTTACTAAATCAACACTGGAAATTGAACTATTAAAATTTTAAATTGTTAAACAGCAAAGAGGAAATACAATAGAAGAAAGGTGAGGGGGAAAGAAAATTACTACCTAAGAAATATTTACCTTTTATCCTAGCCCGTGGATAACATTGCAGATTGAGATTCTTTCATTTGTTACCAAATAATATAGAAAAGGAAGTGGATTGTCTTGTAATACTCTTCTAGTTGTCCGGGATGCTGGGTATGTGAGCAAGTAAGCAAAGAATTGGGAATTGAAGGGATGGAGATCAGAGGACATTATAAGGAAATGGGATAAGTTTAAATGTTTTAGTCACCAAGATAACAAAGTGATTAGCACTGTGGAGTTTGATGTAAAATGGACTTAGGTTTGAATTCTAGTGCTGGTATTGAAGAGCTGAAGGTCTTAATGGACACATTTTTTTGTTTATTGGTAAAATAAATATATTAGAACTATTTTCTTTATGAAATTAGTGGAAATTTTTAATATGTTAAATGTGGATAGTATATGGGTTAACTGTAACATTATTACTTTTCTTGTTGGTATAGACATTTAATAAAAAAGCACTAGCTAGAAAGCACTGAAAAGCTAGTTGTAAAGAAAGGAATTAGAAGAGTGAGAGTTAAGAGACCTGAGATTTTTATCTGGTTAATACTAATAACAACAGAATAAGAAGATATCATTTATTTACAAGAACCCTTTACAGATAATGCCATTATCCTCATTTTACTTTATTTTTTATTGGATATTTTATTTATATTTCAGACGTTATCCCCTTACCTCATTTCTCACCCCCTAGCCAGGGACCCCCTATCCCATCCCCCCTCCTCCTGCTTCTATGAGGATGTGTCCCCACCTACCCCCCACTCTCACGTCATTTTAAATATGAAGAAACTGAGACTAGAAAAGATATGACTGCTTGAGAAAATTAACGTAGTAATGAGATTTGAACTTTGACAGACTGACTATAGAGTTCCTATATTATCTTTCCGGTTTGAGGTTGTCTACCTCTTACGACCAAGGGCTGTAGTACATTTGTGCATTTAGTATGGTTGTTACTTTATACAGGGTGTTTCCAAAACCTATCTCCACCAACCTAAAAGGGGGAACTTCTGCCCCTAGATCAAGCAGAGAGGGGCGACCCAGAACCCCCTCTGACAGGCAATCTGAATTCTTGCTTAGGCTGCGAGGCTAAGCACTGCAAAGGAATATAAATAAAAGATAAAAATATCTATCTGGGTTCCCTGAGGGACAAGCCTGACTGCAGAGGGGTTGATGTCAAAAGTATCCCCTCTCCAGGAAAAAGACATTGGGATGGGTATGGCCCTCATGCCTCACTGGACAACAACAGGGGGACTGGAGCCATTACAAGGTCCCCTTCAAATACTGGAGGTCAGGCCTCTATCCCCGCCTTTGCAAGATTAGAATTGCCACATCCCTTCTATACTTAGAGAAGGGAGGAGATGTCAGGGGCAGCCCTGCTTACACACTGAAGGCTTAAAATCAACCATAGGCCTAAATTCAGCAATAGGCCTGTCATACATGTATACAAACACCAAGTCTTGGGTCTCAGTGGAAAAACATTAAAACAGATGGCTATAAGCTAATGTCAACAGACAGCTTTTGTGGAAATTTACAAGCCTGAGTAGTAATAGACCTTGTAAATAGGTAGCCTTGGCAGACAATACCAACTTAGATAAGGACAATCGAGTCATAGGCAGAGTCATAGTGACTTGTCCCCTGAACCTTCACCCAGCTGATACCTGGTTCTGAAGATATCTGTATTCCCCCTGAACACCCACACTCCACTGTCATTCCCTTCCCCACATCCTGCCTTTCTGTGTTTATACCCCTGTGTGAATTAATTATGATTTGAGAAAAAATTTAAAAAAATAAAAATAGAAAAAGAAGTATTCAAATTATGTTGATGCATGAAGCAAATTAGCTGCATAGTCAGAGGTATTAGTTTGCTTTCTATTGGTGTGATAAATATCATGGCAAAAAAATCCCACATTGGAATGAAAGGGTTAGTTTTGGCTTATACTTCCATATCATACTACATCACTGAGGAAAGTCAGGGCAGGAATTTAAGACAGGAACTGAGGCAAAGATCACAAATAAGATTACTTGCTGGCTTGCTCCCCATGGCTTCCTCATCCTCTCTCCCTCTCCCTCTCCCTCTCCCTCGCCCTCCCCCGCTCCCTCTCCCTTTCCGGACGGATCCTTGGTACGTCCTGTATTTGGTTTTATTTTAGGCTATATTTCCATTTTATCATTATTGTTTAATTAAATTCTTTTTATTTAGATGATGTTTTCCCTCCTCATTTCCTCCCAAATCCTCTGACCTCCCTACCTACACAATTTTATGTTGTTTCTCTCTCTCCAAAATTAATAAGAAAAAAAAGCCAAAAAAAACCTCAAGAAGCAAAAATATCTCACTAAAATACAAAAAAAAATCAAAGCAAAAACAAAACTAATAAGACTATCTGTCTTTGTGTCTGCATAACTACTGAATTCATGTTATTTGATGGAATTAATTTGGAGAACGTACCAAAGATGAACACGCCATTGAAAGATTTAGACCTAGAAGACTAGGAGAGTGTCCTCATTTGACTATCACGCTTTCTTATTCAGGTTTCCCGTACAGTTTCTATATAAAGCTGGGTCTAATGCAGCATAAATCAAAATGCCTATTTTTCAAGCATCTTGAAGGGTAGAGATATAGTTAACTGAATGGTGCTAAAAGGCTTTCTTTTTCTTTTTTTGGATAAGATGTGCGCTGTATAGAAATTAAGTGAAAAATAGCACCAGAGATGCAAAAACAGTTATTCAAGTAAATTGTGTGTTTTCTAGAGAAACCAATTTTAATGAAACAATTAGTTAAGCAAGAATTATATATGCTATCCATCTGTGAACTTAAAAGCACAATTTTTGTGATTGTATTTTGCCTCTACAGATATGTATGTACAAAATAGATATAGTTATCAGGGTGGGACTCTCAATGTGTTACAATACCACACCATTTCTTCTCACGTGCTTTGGTTTGCATCAGTTAACTGATATTATCTGTAGACAGAAAAACTAGATTCACATGTTCTGCTCTGTTATACTCTATCCATCTTCAAATGGTAATTAAAAAATATGCATTACCATTAAACACATGCTGTTAAAATATACAAAGCTTAAAAAATAAATACAGCATCTGTTCTTATTTTTCCATTGTTATACAAGATTAGTTTTCCCCCATTTGTTTTGTTTTCTTTTGGTATGTAAAACATTTGAATTGTTTGTAAAAATTACATATGACAAGAAGAAATACTAGTTCTTTACAACTAAGCATTCACATACAATGATCTGCAACTCAGGCTATACTGTACAATGTTCAAATATCGCAGAATATATTACCAAAAAATTCGCTAAAAAAGCCAACTGAAGTTGTATTTTGAACACCCTTGTCTGTTCAACATTGGGAAACAGAAAGGTTACAAGGGTACACATATAAATTTCAACACACTAGACATGTAATTTTAAAAATAATATATGACTATATCAACAAAAGAGAGAAATAAAAGGCTTCCTGTAGAAGTAGAAAATCATGTAAAAATATACTAAAACTTATCTTTCCCCTTTATTCATGTGAATCACTATTATTTATCATATAAAAGATGGGCTTTTTTCCCTGACTGCCTGGGAATAAAACTATGACAGGAGTTTTAACTTGGATGTGCACTCAGTGATGAATGTCTACAGGCCTTGGGCATCACTTTATGCTCCAGTAGATGGTTCCATACCATGCACATCTAGGCAGCATTAACAATCCCTGTAGTAATATACGTACAGAGCAGGTTGTAGTTGTATATTTAGGAATATGCATACTAACAATTAAAGAAAAAGAGGCAAGATGGGAGTACATGGGAGGAGTAAGAGGGAGAAAGGGAAATGGGAGAGATGAAGTAATTATAATCTCAAAAGATGCTAAAGAGGGGGTAGAAAAGGAGGAAGAGGAGGAAGAAGAAGAGGAGGAGGAGGAGGAAGAAGAAGAGAAAGAACACAGAAAACAAGAGCCTGTGTTTTGGAGGAGGAGATTAAGTAGTGTTTGTTTGTAAAACTTTCTAGTCATCAATTCTTCCCATTTTCCAGAGACAAAATGTCACAGGTCCCTAATGTTTTTTTCTGTGGAGATAGTCAATTTCCCATCTTGGAGGGAAAGATAATGACTTACGCATAACTAATCAAACCGTATGAATTCCTATACTATTTTTCTTTTCTGTGCTTTAAAAATGATTTTTGGCTGGGCGGTGGTGGCTCACGCCTTTAATCCCAGCACTTGGGAGGCAGAGACAGGCAGATTTCTGAGTTTGAGGCCAGTCTGGTCTACAGAGTGAGTTCCAGGACAGCCAGGGCTACACAGAGAAACCCTGTCACGAAAAACCAAAAAAAAAAAAATGATTTTTGAGTCTTATTTTTGTCACACTGGTTTATACACGACTGATTTTTCTATCATATATCTTCCTGTATAAGAGGATATTTTGATCAGGAAATATAATTTGCATAAAATATGTCTCCCAGCCACTCATTTCTGACCATTCCTGATTTATATTCTTCCACTGTAATTCCAAGACTAATTATACAATATACTCCCTCTAAAAAGCATTTTCAACTTCTCCATCTTCCATAGTCCAGCAGAATTTTGCCTATACTTTAGTTATACCTATAGTTAACTGTGTTTTCTTACTTGTAAAATCAAGAGTTCATGCAAAGAGAATTGGAATTTTAACTAGGTGAATAATGATGGATAATTTGAAAATGGGAAAAATGAGTGAACATTTGTCTAAACTATATTACTCATGAGAGTCTCCATTGTATTGGCTTAATTCTTTTGATCTATTTGGATGTTATAAGTAAACATTGTGTCTTACATACTCTTGTATAACCTTACACCTGTCCATTTTCTCTGTTTTCAGAAGATATTTTATAAAGTGACCAAAGATGTGTTAAATTAATATGGCAGTGAATTAACTTTTAAACACTGGAGATAAAACATGGTCCTTCCTTGTTTTGAAAATGTCATTCCAAGGCCAATATCTTGAAATAACTACCATAATATGACAGTTTAAGAATGTATAAATCACCTAGATTTGAGGAGTTAGGCAGGTTTTAGGATAGTGATATGTAAGAATAGAATTGCTGAATGAAAGCAGTTTTCCCCAGAAATGTATCTTAAGGCCTGAGCAGTAAAAGAATGTATGCAAAAGTTCCTGATGTGGGAGAAAATAACCCACTATAGAAATTAATGTTTCCTATTTCGTCTAAAGACTTGTGAATGGGAAGACTGGATGATGGAACAGGTTAAAAAGGATTGCAAGTTGCTGGGTGAGATGCTATGGATAAAGGAATGTTAGGAAACGGCCTCTAAGCTTCAGATCAGTTTACGTTAAATAGAACATAGGCAAGAAATGAGGCTATTACAACACAGTACACAGGTACATATTAAGCAATCTCAAGCAAATTTGCAGAATTCCCATTAGGTGTGAGGTTTATGGTGGAATTTAATCACTGAATGCTGACTAAAAGGAATTGCTTGCATGCAGTCTTTTCCCATTTTTAAAAAGTCTTAGCCAGAGGCCAAAAGAGTCAAAGAATGAGAGAAAGCCATCTTATCTTTACTTTCCTGGTTTTTCTGCATTTATGCACTGTTGCTGAAATAGATTGATTACATAAAACATAATCTCTCTTTTATTCTTCCAATAAGAAGGCAGGTTCTCAGCCACTTTACTAACTGCCTTGATGCTTCTGCTCTTTTCTGATCAATATTTTAACAGAGTCTTATGTAAAATGTAATTTACATTCAGGTGTTCCCTTAGCAACCATAACAAAATCAAATACATCTACCTTCAGAATTAGTTCCTCTTTTGAAAAAACCCTTGTAGTTACACAATCTTCTTTTATTAGAAGAAATGTCTTTCAAAGTAGGATAGCATCTCTTTTAAAAACAAAGTACTTAAAAACCATGTTTAAATAGAACTTACAGGGTTTTAAAATGGAAAATGTGAGTTTTCTTCCAAATTTTTATGCACTTTGATCAATTAGCCAGTAAACAATCATTAGTGCCTGTAGGGGTTTCATTAACTGCTGTTGGTACATATATCAAAAATATATGATCCTTGACCCTCAAATAGCCACATAACAGAACTAAAATTGAGAGTAGTCACAATACAAGATTTAAAAGTAGCCATGTACCTTAAGCATTACAAAGCAACACGTATGAGTTTGTTATAATAGTGTTTCTTAAAATAATCCTTAAACGTATTTAAGTAAATATAAAGTACATTCACTGTTAGCTAGTGATGTTATAATCCAAGAAATGAATTCTAAAGACCTGAAAATTCTTTGTACGCAGGAGTTCTCACATTGTCATAGGAATCTAGGGGGGAAAACATTAAAATAACAGAAGGAACTGTCAGGAACTATGTGCTAAATTAAGTCAAGGGAAGTCAAAGAAGGAATTTTGGACCTTAATTTTATAATGAATGGAATATTCTTTTTTAAATTAAAACATGCTATTTAAGAGATTATAATACAATTACACAATTCCTCTCTATTCTCCTCCAAATCCTCCCATAGATCCCTCTGTTCTCTCTTTTAAATTCATGTCCTCTTTTTCATTGATTTTTATTACACACACACACACACTTCTACATATACAGTGCTCAATCTGTATAATGTTACTTAATAACAATGAATATGTCTACAAAATACACCCACATGTAAGGTTCAGTGAATACTAAGGAAGGAGAGGGCAGAACGATTGCAAGAACAAGGAAATTTACTATGAGATTTTTGTGTCTTAGAAATGTCAGAAACTACACCAATAAGGTCTTATGAAGATGACTGCCTACCATGAGCCGAACAAGGATGACATCAACAGACTTGTCAAAGCGAATAGGCAAATTCCAGGCGGCCTCAACAAATAAGGGATGTTGAAAGTAGGAAAAATAGTCTTCCCCAGGGTAAAGCACAATGATTGATCATCCAATACCAAATGCTCAGCACTGAATATGATATTCTTGCAAAGAAAAAACAGGGATGACTGAAAAGACACTAAATGTCCAAATATTGATGTTGTAAAATAATAATATATAATATTGTGTTTAATATATAAAAGAAGAGGTCCATATAACAATTATTATTTGCTTGTATTAATTGTGTGAAATGCTGATTTAAAAAACATTTTCTTCCCCCATAAAGTACATGTACTTTAGTTATGTACATTTTTTGTTTTTGAGATTACAATATAATTACATCATTTCTCCTTTCTCTTTCCTCCCTCCAAATATCCCATATAGTCTTCCTTGCTGTCTTTATTTGCATACTAAATTCCCTTTTATCCTTCCTTTCTCAGCCCCACTAATCTCCTTTATTATACTAATCTTTCTTCTGTTTTCATGTGTGTGTGTGTGTGTATATATATACATATATATGTATATGTATATGTATATATGTGTGTATATGTTTTCTTTGTACTTTTCTTTTTCTTTTTTTCAGCATTAAATTTCTAATACACAATTTAGTGCAGTTATCAATGATCTTTGCTGTCTTTTTTTACTCTTTATCCTTACATGTTGGGTTGCAGCCTGGTTTTGTGTTCCCATATCATTTTATGGTCTTTTGGCACATATCAAAAATTTAAACTTAGCTCAAATCCCCAAATTTACAATTTGGGTTAGTTGAGTCTCTACTCTGTAAATTCATAATCTTCCTGACTCTCTGTTTGCAGTTTCACCATATTTTTTTTAGATACTAATTAGTGCCATATGAAGCAATCAAAATGCTCTACTAAAATGCATTCTATAAGAAGTCCCATCACTACAAGCATATGGCATATTTTTTAAAGCTTTACTATATATTTAAAGATGTTGAGGGATCATGTGTTTCACTATTCCAGTATTATTCCACAAAGGCAAGTTCACTTTGTACTATTCAGTTGCCTCCAAAAGCTTCCTCTTCTAAGATGATACTCTGACAATATTTTGGTCTCTATAAAGGGTAGGATGATGAACCTCAACTCAATCTGATCTATGTATCTGATGGCTTAACTTCAAAATATATAAAGCAGATTTGACTAAACTTCAAGGGAAAATTTACTAATATATTATTATAGTGAGATAATTTACCCATGTTTCTTGATAATCAATAAGTAAGAAAATAGAATTTTTGAACAATATAATGAATATTTTGACTTAACATATTAGATATAGTAGCATACTAGAACCAGTTTATTCTAGCCTGTAAGAATTGTATGTTCACAACTCTTTCTGCTTCATATGAAGTTTGATACTCTACATACAATGATATTTTATTCTTCATATACAGTGATATTATATACAGTGATTACACACACACACACAGACACACACACACACACTTTATAGCATGAAATTGACTCTGGTTTCTAGTTTTCACATCATGAAAATTGGGCCAACATTATGTTTTTGGGTACCTAATTTTTGTTTTTCTGTGAGCCACTTATTAAACATTTGCCACCATACCACTGTGTAAATATAGTGGTGCTACTATAGTTTCTAAAGTACATATCTTTTAATTGAAGATTGAAATGTTTCCCAAGTTACCTATATATGAGTTACAAATGAAATATGAACAACTTTAAATGGATTTAACATATAGTAAGTATAGTGTATGAAACTATTGAATTCAAAACAAACAACAACAAAACAATAAGTATAAAATCACAATGTTTATAAAATTAGTTGCATATTTTATAATCTGTATATCAAATTGAAAAATAGATTATGTAATTTAGCAAATATTTTGATCTGAATAACAAATATATTTCAATACTTGTTGAATATATTTTAAAGCTATGTTTGGGGTTAAATTTGAAAACAGGCAAAAAATTGACATGAGTAGATAGAAATAATCATTTCAAGAAGTCAGAAAAAAAGCTAGAAATTAAGCTCAGATAATAGAGTAAAAAGTAAATAATAAAGATCAGAAATGAAGTAAAGACAAAAGAACAAAATAAAAATTCAATGTTTTCCAAAAGTTGATTTTTTGAAATGACAAACGCAATGTTTAAACATCTCTATCATTCAAAAAGAAAACCAAAGAAGACACAAATACCGTTATGAATGGTGAAATAATCTATTTAAAATATATTTAAATGAAAATCTCACTGAACAACTTTTGCTAGAAAATGTGATAACCTAGACAACATGGTCTAAGTTTTTAGGAAAAGTGAAGCTTGCCAAACTCTGACAAAAGTCATCGAACATAAATAGTCCCAGAATTTAAGCATGCTTGCATTGTCTTTCTTTAAAATTGATTTACTTATGTATGTAAATACACTGTTGCTCTCTTTAGACACACCAGAAGAGGGCTTCAGATCTTATTACAGATGGTTGTGAGCCACCATGTGGTTGCTGGGAATTGAACTCAGGACCTGTGGAAGAGCAGTCAGCCTTCTTTTCTTTTTTTTTTTTTTTGATTGAATCGTCTATTGCTAGTTTGTGCTTTGATTTTTTTCATAACAAATTTATGTATGAATAAATACAAGAATAAAGGAGCTTCACATTTAAAATTACATATAACAACGAAAAACATTCTTTAAATTTTTCACTTTAAGTGCCTCTAGAAAACTTTTATTATACAACTATAACCCAAGACATTATAACTGTTTCCTAATTTTGATGCTCATTGTAATGAACTGCCATAAAAAAAACTATCACAAATTGCTTTTCCTCTTTGATCACCTCTGTGGGGGCTATAGTTCCTATCGTAGAATCACTAGAAGAAATAGTATGCATTATTTCTTTATTATTTTTATATAGTGCCATGTTTTGCCTTTTGAAAAATTAAGTTGATTTACAGTGCCCCTAGCAATGCTCAAGTATACCCATTTTGTCAAATCCCCAGTACCAATTGCCTTTATACACTGCAGTTTTTATAGTTTAATAGATAAGCAGTAGATCTTCTAAGACATTTTAATTTATATTCATTTAATTGCATTTGAAGCTTTATCCTATTTTACATAATGATATCTTATTTCAGTTTCTTTTCATGAAAACTCCCTGTTCATCATCTTTGTTAAATTATCAAATAGAATCTAAGTATTAGCTTGATAGATGTGAATTCATTTTTTATTCAGCTTGGTGAGTGATCCCTTTTCATTTACATTTTTCTCATGAATTTTTCCCATTATAATGCTTTCTTTGATATCCATTATATTGAATTTCATAGCTTAGTAGCCTATTTTATTTTTAAGGCAGTTGAATACAGTTATCTTGTATTTGATGATATATTCCATTTCTTTAAATGTCAGAAATATCTCTCCCTTTACAGATAGAATAGCATGTACTATTTTGTAGTGAAATAACTGGTTTGCTAGCCCTAAAATCTTGAAATCCTCATAGATAGAAGCATTTAACCTCAGTTTGTACATAAAGCTTCTGTTAGATCAATCCTTTTTACTATAGTTTTCTCTTCTTCATGTTTGCAATTATGTGTCTTTCTTACATAGTAGGTTCTACAAGGTCTCTCCATTAATCATTCATCTACTACATTGATCCTCCTGAGATTGTATTTCTCTCCACTGTTCTTTTGGAATTTGAATTGTAATTCTAAACTCGAGAATAGAAACTGGTACTGCAAAGTCTGACGCCATAATTCCAGGCACAAGTCCTCATCCAGTTAATGTCTGTTCCTATTTAATATTCACATTACTTTACCTCATCCATCCCCTGTATTACTAACACCTATTACCTATTTTTATGCTTTCCTAAGGCTGGTTGCTTTTCTGAACTGTCATTGACATTTCTTGAATGTTCTAGATGTTGGTAGGCATGTCTGGATTTCTTCCTCACTAATTTTGATTGATTCTATTCTGTTCTTTAATTAAAAGGCCCTGGCTTTTATGAAACTGACCTCCTATGAAATAGATTGAGTTTTTCCTTTTAAAAACCTTCAATGTGAAAACTACATTTTATAATTTGTAATTTCTTCTAATTGTATGGTATAAACTATGGATTTCAGTTATTTACATATGTTTATCCACCCAATTCAACATTTATTATTTTACTGATTGATGTGTTCTTTATATTTTTTCAATAGATTTAGTTATTATGAAAGTAATTTGAATTCATTTTTGATAGTCAGTCTCCTTCAGTTTAGGTATATCGTTAATAGGATTTAACAACTGTGGTTTTATAATGTCTATAAGTGATTTCTGAGTACTCATGTTTATTCACTCTGTCAATGCAGAAGGCACAGCTTCACATTCATTTAAATATTCTACTTTGTATTCATTGAAGTGTCAATTTTCTTTATGTCAAAAATTTAGCTGATACATAGACATTTAGTGTTGTTGTTAACAATTTTTGTGAATGAGTGTTATTTTCTTTTCATGTTCACTCTATTTTATGTATTATTTCTATAAAGGCATGCTTTCAATTTATGTTTGTGAACTTTATTTCAGAACTAATGAATTCATCATATGTGACCTATAAGAATTTTTGATTGATGTAGTTTAATTTTCCAGATACATGTTTATTTCATAGCACAAATGATTTTTATTTGTATTTTCATAAACATGCTTTCAATTCCTTTTCATTATTGGTAACCATAGTCAATATTTGATTTAAAAAGAGTGGTAAGGGAAGAAAAGGAACTATATTATAATTAGCACATTATATTAGCCTTGTTTTGTAGGAGAAAATGCAGACATGACCTGGTAGCCATCTCACATGGCATACTTAACTTCTAAATAAGATGTACGGCATAACGCACTCCAGAAATCAGAACCCTGAATTCTGAAGTAGAATGAATAGCTGGTAGCTGGCCTATAGATAAGTCTGGACTTTTCATGTCTTTTAAAATGTTTTTTCTTCCTCATAGAGAGTGTGATGATATGAGAACTCACTGTCCAAATTCAAGGTAATCTGCTAACCAACCACAGTACAGTTGATAGGTTTCCACCATATACATGATTGCTCACACGCAATAATGCAGATACTGTTCCCCAATACCTTCTCTGGAAAAGTTTATCTCTGCTTTATTTACCAACCCACAGGCATTGCTCTCTTGTTAGGTGAATGTCCCAGTGAAGACAACAATGTATTCAAGGAAAGGGAGCATTTATCATTGAAATTGTTCTTACAGTAAAAAATACACATCATTAGATTGACAACCCTCAGCAGCTCCCTGTTATGGTTTATACTAAAGTATCTATCATCAAAGGTGTATAGTGTTGAAAGTTTGGTCTGCAATTGGTGGATCTAGTTTTTGAGAAGTTATTGGATTATGAGAACTGCGATCAAATGATTGGATTGATCCACTGATGGATTGGTAATTAGTTGGCATTATTACGTGGTCATGGAAACTTTAAGAGTTTTAGCATAGTTAGAAGACAAAGATCCCTGGGGCCATTTTCTTTGTCACTGTGTTATACCTCGAGTTTATCTTCCTCTTTTCCTCCTTTCCACTCCCCTTGACCCCTGTCTTATGGCTGCCATACAGTGAGAAGTTCTGTTCTATAATTCTCTTTCCACTAAATTTTTTTGCCTCATCTCAGTTCCAAAGCAGTGGAGCCAAGTGAATGGGCTCAAATTTCAGAAAATGGGAACCAATATATAAATACTGTTAATATAATGTTAATGAAATATTTTTAATTAGTTTTTAAAATATTATAAAAATATTGCTAATTTTCAACATATTTTCTTGATTAAAAATGGAATATTTTCACTGAAAATACAGAAAAAATGTTAAAAAACAATGCCAGTAATATATTAATGGAGATCAATGACTCTAAGTACTATGGATAGGTAAGCTGTTTTCTATTATTTATCACACTGATGAAAACATAACTAATAGACCCTGTTAAAGTTGTACGTGTATAGTAGGCACATCATTCTTGACCACAAGCTCAGAATTATGCAGCAGATATTTAAACTTCTTCACTTTATGTAACTATTTTCCCCATTAATCAGTTCCTTACTTGTTCCTAGCACCAGTCTCTGGCAATCATCAGTCTATTTTCTGTTTCCACAAGCTTATTTTATATACCTTATTTTAATTGAATGATGAAGCATGCACTCTTCTGTGAATGATTTAGTTTTCTTTTTTTGATTTTTTTTTATTGGATGTTTTATTTACATTTCCTATGTTGTCCCCTTACCCCATCCCCCACCCACCCAGGAACCCCCAATCCCCTCACCCCTCCTCCTTCTTCTCTGTGGATGTAACCTCTATCTACCCCCCCCACTCCCACCTCCCCACCCTCAAAATTCCCACCCCCGGGAATACACAAATTGTACAAAGTATTCAGCTTTACTTTTTGTACGTACATAATATATTCACATACATATCACATTTTGTTTATTCTTGCAATGATGACACACTAAGTTTATTTCATAACATATCTGATATGAGTAGGGGTGAATTAGACTGTAAAATGGTTCATGTGTCACGTATCACTGTTTGCTGATTTTGATTCCTTTCAGTATATACTGGAGTAGGATAGCTGGATTTTGTGAGAATTCAATTTTTGTATTTTAAGGAAATTATGCACTGGTATCTATAGTGGGTAGATTAACTCTTTCTTTAACACCCCTAAATGAAAGGAACCGTGAATAAATGCAGAATGGAAGGATCCTACTGCAACATAATAAAATTCATATATTACAAACCTATAGCCATCATAATAATAAATGAGGAAAAACCAATAGCATTTATTTTATAATCAGGTAAGAAAGGACACTTTCTCTCTCCACTTTACATAATACAGTTCTTGAATTTTATGGAGGTCAGTAAGTCAGGAAAACCAAACACAGGTGATACAAAAAGGAAGCAAAAGAGAAAACTATTCAGATATTATGATCCTATATTTAAAAAATCTACTGAAGGGATTGGATGCCTCTTGTGGAAGACCTTGGTTCTCTCCCTAGCATCTACATAATGTGATGACCCACAATTATCTGTAATTTAACTTCCAGAGGATCCAGGTGCCCTCTTCTGTCTTCCAAAACCACCAGGCATACACAGGATACATGTACATGCATTCAGGCAAAATATTCAAACATATTAAATAAAATTAAATATCTGGAGTGTGGTTGAGACTGCCACTCTATTGGACACAAGTGATTTTCCATTTTCCAGTAGTTATCAATGGCAAATAGTATTCTTGGTTAGAGGTGGGAATTTGTATCTTCTTCTCAATCTCTGTGCTGGGGTTTTGTCTGATTTGAATCTGGCCTCATACCTTGGAGTAGCTGGCAAATACAAAACTAACTCCATGGTGTTTTTTTGTTTGTTTGTTTTTTGTTTTTGTTTTTGTTTTTTTGAGAGAGAGAGGTGGTAGGGAGAGAAGAGGTTGGGTGGGAAGGGCAATGAGGAGAGTACAGAAAGTGTTGAGGGAAGAAAAATATCAAAATATATAATATAAAAATTAAATAAAAATTAAATTCATGAAAGAAGTGTTTTTAAAAAACACTGAAAGACAACACAAAAATGTTTTGTTTTGATACACACTTTCAAAAATTAGAATAATACAAAATTTACACTAAACTGAATCTTTCAGTATGTTTGTATCAAAAAGAAAAGAATAAGAAAACTGTTGAGAAACTAGAAAAATAATTTGATTCCAAATAGACTAAAAAATAATGAAATAAAAGACCTAGAAATAAAACTTAATAAAGTGAAAGACCTTAATGATGAAAAGCATAGAGCATTTCAAGGGTGATTTTTAGTTGTGCATATGTACAAGTTTGTGGGTATGCCCAGATGAATGTGAGGGCTGACAGAGGTCAGAAGAGGGTGTTGGATCTCTTGACTTACAGGTGGGTTTAGAACCATCCAACAAGGGTGCTAGGAACTAAACATTTCTCACTTTTCACTGAGGAGCCATCTCTCTAGTCCATAACCCTTTTTATTAGTAACATAAAATCATGAAAATTATGACTCTAGAGACTGCTTCAAGTATTCAGAGTCTCTTGTAGTCCCATATAAATGTTAATTTTTTTCTCCAAAAGCAGACAAGGTTAGTATAAAGTTGTTGCAAGATAAGGTTCCCAATGAATATATATGAAAATCTTCAACATAATTCTACCAAATAAAATTAAACAACACATTGAAAGAACTGTAAATTTTAGTGAGGTGATATTTCCCCTGGATGCTAGAATATTTCAACATATTCAGACTAATAAGTAGGAGAATCAATATTCTCAGAAAGAGAGATAAACATTGTAATATCTCAACTAATGCACAAAACAGAATATGATAAAAATTCAATATCCTTTCATAACAAAAATATGTTAAAATTATTTATAGGATGTGTCTCAAGTTAATAAAAGCAATATATGTTAAATCCACAGGCAACAAAATTTTCAATATTGAATAGTGAAGCTTTCTGTCTACTATAAGGAACAAGGCAAGAATATTTCTTCACCACTTTAAATAGCATATTACAATTCCTAGTAAGAACAATTAGATAATAAAAATACCCTTTTACTGTAAAAGGGAAGAAATGACTGTCTTTGTAGGTAACATGATATTATAGATAAAATATATTAAGCATTCTGTGGCAAAAAATATAGACTTATTTAGTTTGGAAAATTTATTCCTCTTCAGATATTTTTGAAAAATCAAAATCATTGCTTATTACTCTGGTTACTTTCTTTGCCATGATAAGATACCATGATCAAAGCAATTTATAGAAGAGTGTATTTGGGATTAAAGTACAGAATTATAAGATCATGGTGTGGTAGGAAGTCATGTCAAATGGGGGATCAAGCTGAAAGTTCTCATTTTAAACTGCAACCAGAGAGCATGGCCACTGTCTTTTGAAATCTTGAATCCTACCCCTGGCCCCAGTGACATACAAGGCCAAATCTAAATCTATCCAAACAACGCCAAGAACTGGGGACCAAAGATTCAAACATCTAAGCCTATAGAGAATATTCTTTATCAAACCACAACAGTGATACCTATTTAAATGGTTGAGAGAATCTGTCAGTAAAGTCATAACATACTTGGTAGTTATTTGGGTATGTAAGCAGTATATTTACTCATTATTGACTCTTTCATATTTTATATTTAGAATTTTTTGGTGCCATGGATTAAATAAGATTTCATTTCCCTTTTATCTGCTCTATTATTTTTTCACAATGTGTACATTGGTCTATTTGGTGTCATAATATATTTAGTAGGCTTTTCATTTCTTTCCTTTCTTCCTGTAAGTGGACAATTTCAGTGACTTATGTTGGACTGCATTTTTTTTTTTTGCTTCAGTGAATTTGCTGTTGAAGCTGCTTATACAACTTTTTAGTTTAGTAGTTGTGTCCTTTAGTTTTGAGATTATTGTTTATTCTCTTTTGTTGTTGTGTTCACTTACTTTTGAATTTCACACTTTGTCTATATTGTTTTCCTGATTTTATGTAGTTATTTCATTTTGCTGTATCATTGAGTTTCTATAAGTCCTATATCATGTTCTTTTTCAGTTTTATATTAGATCACCATTTATTATATCAGTTGAATATGGACCTTCAGATTGAGCATGTGGGAAAAACTTGGTGCAGGGACTGGTATTGCACTCAGATGCGTAGTAATCATTTCTACATATGGTTGTGCCTGGGGATTGGTACCAAAGGAGCTAATCTGCAATCAGGGTATGTCAGGAGTCTAGGACTATGAGATATGTCAATAGTAGAGTACATCATTTAGTGTATACAGCTGCGACAGGCTTATATTCTAGTCCATAACAGCTTGCTTGGAGCAGTGAGTCACAGTTATTTTTTTTGTACATGAATATACAACTTACTTTGAGGGTAGAGACCCATTTTATAAGCTATTTAACCACTGATATATACCTGCAGTTGATATCATTGGGGGTTGTCTTTTTTTTTTATTTAGTTGTATTTTTATTTTTTTTAAGTCACTTTTTTTGTTTGTTTGTTTTTATTGGATATTTTATTTACCTTTCATATGTTATCCCCTTACCCCATCCCCCACCCACCCGGGAACCCCCCATCCCCTTACCCCTCCTCCTTCTTCTCCATGGATGTAACCCCCACCTACCCCCCCACTCCCACTTCCCCACCCTCAAAATTCCCACCCCCTGGGGCATCCAGCCTTCGTGAGGTCAAGGATCTCTTCTCCCACCTGTGCCCATCAGGGCCCTCCACTCTTACGTATTCAGTTGAAGCCCTGGATCCCTCCCTAAGTGCTCCCAGGCTGGTGGTTTAGACCCTGGGAGCTGTGGTTGGTTGGTATTGTTGTTCTCCTCATGGGGCCACAAACCCTTTCAGCTCCAATGGTCTTCACTCTAACTCCTCCATTGAGAACCCCATTATCAGTTCAATGGCTAGTTGTGAGCATCTGCCTCTGAATATGTCAGACTCTTGAAGACCTCTGAGGAGACATCCATATCAGGCCCTTATCGGCATGCACTTCCTGACTTCCACATCAGCATCTACCTTTGGTGACTGCACATGGGATGGATACTCAGGTGGAAAGGTCTTCAAATGGCCCCTCCTTCAGTTTCTGTCCCTCATTTTGTCTCCATATTTGCTCCCTTGATTATTTTAACTCTCAGATTCACTTAAGCATGGTGCTGGAATCAGTGGTGAGAAATATATTGAATGGTATAGACATTTTTCTATCCTATATTGTGAAAGCCTTTGTTGACATGACTTACTTGAAGTTTCTCTTCTTTCCTTCCTTTCTTTTCTTTTCTCTTCCTTTCCTTTCCTTTCCTCTCCTCTCTTCTCCTTTCTTTTACTTGTTTTTCTTCCTTTGTCACCTGCCTCCTCCCTTCCTTTTTTTAATATACATCCTTTTATTTCATTAATCTATTTTGGTATCTTACATGCATTCATACTCCTTCACTTTTATGGATTATCATTACATATGGATATTTTTCAAACTAAAGTATCTTTGAAAGATCCTCTAGTGGAAGATCTTATTTGCATATTGATTTATATCACTTTCTAAACATTTTCTTAAAAAATAGTGACTATTGCATAACTAGGCTTTGGTAACTGTCAGGAAATTCTAGATGACTCACTGAGAATCATGGAATATTGGCAACTCTCAAGTTTGCAAGATTTGAATGGAAAATCTCTATTAAAGTAGTTGAATTATGATAAAATGTGCAGAATGACTCAAAGAAATAAGACGTCTAAAATGCATACTTTGATCTTTTACTGATTGCTTGTTTGGGCCTTTAGCCCTGCCACCTATTAGATGGTGGATGTTTTTGGACTCTGGTAAATTGGGATGAACTTTTATTTTGAATCATGCTGGTTTCAGAATAATTTTCTTTTCGGATATGAATAGTGTCTGTGAGCTGAGGGAATAGGTTGTTGCACTGAAAGAAATCTTCTTGAAGCAAAGTAGAACATTTGATGTATACTCAGGAAAGATTATAGGAGTAAATAATTGATGCCTGTGATCAAGGATAATTAGTTTTGTGAATGAGGATTTCTTAGCATTTTCTGTCTTTCATTTTAAGTAATATTAGTCTTTGGTGTGTGTGTGTGTGTGTGTGTGTGTGTGTGTGTGTGCATGTGTGTGTGTGTGTTGCAGTAGCACACATGCAAGGGTCAGAAGACAATTTATAATAGTTGGTTGGTTGTTCTCTCGTTCTTCCATGTGGCTTCCTGCAATTGAATTCAGGCCATTAGTTCTGGCATCAAGTACTCTACAAGCCAAACTACTGTATTGACCTTCTATTAATATTTGATTTCTTCTTTGTAAAACAACATAATAAACAGACTAATACACCAAACTCATTTGACAATTTCATATATATACATAATTACATAATGAATTTTAGTAATTTTAAATGCTATTACACTCTCATCCTCTTTCCTCTAACTCTGAACTCCATTTTCCATCAATACTCAATTCTCATTGATACATATGCCCATATATCTGTACCTATAAACATGTGTACAGTAACATGACTGGTTAAATGTACTATACACAGTAACATGATTCTGTTCAAATCAACTTAAAATTGTTTTCCCTTCACTATCAAAATATCTTTTAAAATTAATTAATTAATTAATATGCATTCCAGATTTTATTCCCCTCCCAGTCCACCCTCCTACTCTTCCACATTCCATACCTCCTCCCCGCCCCCTCTTTCCACGAGGATGTCTCCACTACCCACCCCACCAGACCTCTAAACTCCCTATGGCCATCTTAGGAAATTATTTCTTGCTGCTACATCTGTATCTAGTTTATTGTACTTAATAAATTTATCCTATGATATAAGAGCTATACGATTTGTTCTTTCATTTATGATTAGTTTGCAGATTGAATTAGAAATGTTCTCCATAGGTTTAAGTATTTGAACACTTTGTTGCAAATTTGTTGCTCTATCTGAAGGAGTTCATGGAGTCTTTAGGAGGTGGAGCCTTGCTGGAGGAAGTAAGTATGTTACTGAGTGTAGGCTTTGAGGGTTTATGGTTTGCCCCACTTCCTGTTCTCCACCTCTTTGCAAACTGTGTGTAGGTGAAAATTTGACCAGCCAGCTTCATGCTACTGCCACCATGTCTGTGTTCTGCCATTTCTTCTGTGCTATTATGGTCTCTATCCTTTATGAACCATAAGCCAAATACATCATTTCTTCTCTAAGTTGTTTTTGGTCATGATATTTTATCATAACAACTGAAAAATAATGAACAAACATTTTTTTCAAGTATTTTCTATATGAAGCAAGTCTGTAATTAACAAAAAATAGATGATTATATGTACAAAGATGTAAATGTTTTAACTCTGGCTGATACAAAATTGGATATTCTATCAAGAAAGAATTGAAATTTTGTGATATATAATATCTATAACAATCCTAATAACTATTGGTTATCACACGTGAATAAATTCCTTCAAACAAGTTTCGTTGTGCTCTACCCAAACCTTGACAAATAGATGATTTTCACTTTTGAAAATAGTAAGAGCTAATAGCTTTTTTTGACTACTTCCCTGATTTGTAATTTGCTTTCCCTTTATTCCTTCTTTCATTTATTTTCATTTGTGTATATGTGTGTGCATCTTTGTCAGGACACTAGTGTGTGTGTGTGTGTGTGTGTGTGTATGTGTGCCAGCTGAGTCCTTCAGAGTGTGTTTCATTTCCTGGAGCTATAGTTTCAGGTGGTTGGGGACCATTCAAGGTAAGGGTCTGGAAGTGAACCACAATCCTACACAAGAGCAGCAAGTACTCTTAAGATCTCTTCAAACCAAATCATTTCTTTATATATTTATTGATGATTTATATTTTAGCTTCTATAAATCATCTGATCAAATGATATACCTATTTTAACTTGGTTGTTATCTGCATTAAAAATGTAGTTCCTTAATTATTCATTAGCTAAGTGTCTTTCAGATATCTCTTCTATGTTACCCAATTTAACTTAGATATTGATACAGTTTTTTGCAAACAATTTTTATATTTTACTATTATTATATTTATGAATTCATTTCTTATGGATTTTATATATGCTTTAAAATAACACATTAAACCTTATTATAACCTTTTAACATATTTACTTTAGTTTTTATAGTCATTTTATTATTTTTTGTTTTAAGGTTTAATATATGTGGAACATAAATGTATATGCTTCCATGAGTATATAACCATGTCTATCATTTTTTATTCATTTAATTTTCAAAACTCACATTTTTAATATTTTTGCTTCAAAAAATTTTCCTTTTTCCTTCCTCAATATCTTTACCTTATACAGGGATTTTCTATTTATATATGTGTGTTTGCTTTATAATAGATACTTTACAAAGACTATATTTGTTTCATTTTGAGAATTGATTTCACTATGTAACTTGGACATTCTTTGAATTTATTATGTATGGTATATTGGTTTCAAACACTTGGGATCATAATGCTCTACATCCCAAGGGCTAATATAATAGGCGACACCATTATAAATGCTTACATATTTAAATGAAATAAATTGATATTCAATATTTGTCAAATTCATAAATATTAGTTTGGGGGGCTCTAATTATGTAGAACAAATAATTCTTGCTCTCAAAGACTGGCAAGGACTAGAAATTTTTCTAATGTCTGAATAAAACAGAGGCCAAGGCTGCTGCATCAGTGATATAGTCAAAGGAAAAAGAACTATTACATATTAATTTATAATTCTTGATTATTTTATTATTATTAACATCTTTATAAGGTAAATTGTATTACTTTGTTTTTTATATCAGTGAATTGAATATAAAATGATAAAAACTTGATTGAGAGTAGTAAGCATTATGTCTTCATCTGTATAGGTAAAAGTGAATCACCCATGAATCCAGATGCTGGCCTCTGAACTTACACTACTCAGACCTTTGAAGGGCTACTGACAAGAACATCAAACAACTAGAGATTGACATCACTAATCTGAAGAAATCCCTCATTTCACTGTCTGAAGAGACCTCCAAAAATCACAAAGATCCTTATTGGACTTGATTTATTTTATTACAATAGAAAAGGCTGTGTACAACTCTTGACTGTGTACAGCCCTTAAAGAAGAATGTTGCCTTTACATAGACAAGACAGGGAGGGTTAAAGAGAACATGAAATAGGTCAGTGAAGGCCCTGAGAAAAATCAGAGAGAGAAAGAGACAGATGAATGCTGGTACAAGAATTGGTTTTCAGCCTCTCCATGGTTGTCAACCCTACTTCCTCCCATCTTGGGACCATTATTTGGGTTATTTTTGCTTATTTTTGCTGGTCCCTGGGCCTCAAATAGGCTGACTAACTCTGTGAAACAACAGATAATCTGGTAGCAAAACCTATTCAGTAACATTATCATAAGTTAGCTATGGAGGACCACGAGACTCAAGATGAGGTTGTTACTTTATACAGGATGCTCCCAAAACCCATCTCCACCCAACCTAAAAGAGGGGACTTCTGCCCCTAGACCAAGCAGAGAGGGGCCACCCAGAACCCCCTCTGACTGGAGATCTGAATTCTTGCTTAGGCTGCGATGCTAAGCACTGCAAGGGAATATTAAAAAAAAAAAACAAACTTAAAAATATCTCTCTGAGTTCCCTGAGGGACAAAGCCTGACTGCATACGGGTTGATGTCAAAAGTATTCCCTCTCCAGGAAAAAGACATCGGGATGGGTTTGGCCCTCATGCCTCACTGGACAACGACAAGGGGACTGGAGCCATTACAAGGTTCCCTTCAATTACTTGAGTTCAGGCCTCTATTCCTGCCTTCTCAAGATTAGAATCGCCACAGCTCTTCTATACTTAGAGAAGGGAGGAGATGTCAGGGGCAGCCTTGCTTACACACTGAAGGCCTAAAATCAACCATAGGCCTAAAACCAGCAATAGCCCTGTCATACATGTATACTAACACCAAGTCTTGGGTCTCTGTGGAAAAACATTGAAACAGATGGCTATAAGCTATTGTAAACAGGCAGCTTTTGTGGAAATTTACCAACCTGAGTAGTCATAGACCTTGTAAATAGGTAGCCTTGGCAGATAATACCAACTTAGATAAGGACAATGAGTCATAGGCAGAATCATAGTGACCTGTCCCCTGAACCTTCACCTAGCCGATACCTGGTTCTGAAAGATTCTGTATTTCCCCTGAACACCCACACTCCAGTGTCATCCCCTTCCCCACGTCCTGCTTTTCTGTGTTTATAACCCCTGTGTGAATCAACTCTGATTTGAGAAAAATAAATAAATTATTAAAAAAAAATAAAAGAGAGAGAGAGAGAGAGAGAGAGAGAGAGAGAGAGAGAGAGAGAATAGTCAGCATTGTATCAGTTAGGGTTCTCCAGCAGAACACAACCAGTAGCAGAGAAAAATCTATATAGTATCTTCAGGAAAGCACATAGATTAACATACTAGATAAGTACCACTGTTTAGCCAACCTGACAGAAAAGTACCCATAAGTGCTAGTGCATTTTATGTCAACTTAACACAAAGTTAGAGTAATTTTAGAAAGAGTGCTGTACTTGTGAAAATGAATCTGCCAGTTTGGATATGATTCAGTTCTTTCACTGAAGATTTAGGACCCAGATCAGTGCAGATATTGATACCACTTGTCTTTTTGTCCTTAGTGCTGTAAGAACAGACTGAACAAACATAGAGAGTAAACCAGTAAGTAGCTTTCTTTTATTGTCTTTACGTCAGTTTCTGCCTTGAGTTCCTACCAAGTCTTCCATTCATGGTAGAGTGTGATCAGGACATGTGTGATGAAATAAATTCTTTCCTCCCAAAGTGGTCATGTTGTTTTATTACTACACTAGAATCCCCAACTAAGACATGCCAAATCCTGATTGGCCATGGCAGGGACCAAGTGATATGATTGCCACTCCTGGAACAGAGCCAGCAGGGCATGGGCGTCCACAAATGTCAATAGTTGCTGTAGGCACAAGGCTTATATACATATACATTTGCACATACACATACATTACTTGATGTTACTCCTTCAGGAAATATTCTCCCTGTGAAGGCTAATGACTCCATAGTAATTAGAAGCAACATGAGTCTGGGATGCAAGGTTGTATCTATGTCTCTGCAAAAAATAGTAAACGCTTGGACTTTCACCTCTTAAGGCTGTAGGGAAGAACTCTGAAAACATGAGCTCAAAATATATAATTTCTCAATTATGAAAAATATAAGGATACAATATCAATTATATAGGAGCTTCACATATTTAAAAGAATAGAGACAGCTGCATTGTAAGTCAGCTTGTCAGAAAGATAGTTTGGAAGGAGATAAAGAGTTTTAGAGAGTGGTGATCATAGGGTAAGATCCCAACCAGCTAAGTTTTTTGTTTGTGATTACAAAGGCAGGCATATTCCTGAGTTCAAGGTCAGCCTGTGACAGAGGGAGCTTAGGTCCAGGCCCAGGCATGGCAGGAACGATAATTTCAGGGTCGGGTCCCACACAGCTAGCTTTTCTTATTCTATAGGAACCCACAGTTGAGAGATTTTGGAGTTTGGGTAGAATTTTGGATATGTTAGAAAAATTATGAATACTTTAATGATGGGGTATTTTATCGTTTTTGGCTATTTTATAGAGGCTTGAACTTTGAAAGAGGGTGAGTGGTCTAAAGAGATTGATAAATTTTTAAAGTATATGAATTCATAAAGACTGAGGGACTTTTAAATGTTTTAAGGTTTTATATTGTAATATCCATAGTAACATGCCATCTTGGGGACAAATGAAAAAAGAAAGTTACTTATTAAATAGTTAAGTGTTTGTATGTTAATTTGACAAGGTGTCAATTGGGTCATTTAGTTTTATGTTAATGTGACATAAGCTAGAATTACTTTAAAACAAAAAACTTCAAATGAGAACATGACCCCACAGATTGACCTGTAGACAAGCCTGTGGTGAATTTTCTTGATTGGTGTTTGATGTGGGAGGGCTCAGCTCACTCTGAGTTAATGTTAACATCTTTGTGCTGGTGGTCCTAGATGCTAGAAGGAAGCAATCAGAACAAGCAAAGGAGAGAAAACAAGTATGCACTATTCCTTTATGGCCCCTGTCTCAGTTCCAACACCTAGGTCCTGACTTGTGTAACAGCCATGGCTTTCTTTTATGATGTATGTAATTAGAGCATGTGAAACACAATAAATCCTCTCCTCCCCAAGTTGCTTTTGGTCTTGTGTTTGATCACAACCATATGAATGTTGTAGTAATTATTTAAAATCGGCCTCTAGTTCATGCCAACTATCTAAGCTGCAGAGGCTTGGCCTAGCTCAGCTGCCATGTTCCATAGCCAGAGGCCACGTGCTCGCAGCAGCTAGAACTGGCCTGCCAGAAACAGCAGTCCTGCCACCCACGAGACACCAGTGTGGGAGATGGCTCTGCCAATCTTCCACGCTGTCTCCGCAAGGCTGGGCATTGCCCAGACCATCGTGCCATCCACGCGGGCCCAGTAGAAAGATGAGGCTCTAATGCTTAAAGATTAATAAAAGGCTTATATATTTGGTAATGATCAGTAACAAGATACCCATTCAATCAGAAGTGTAACCCAATACCCAACCTAGATATACCAACTACCTTTGCCTGCTACAGACACGTAAACATCCGCCTCCATCTCCTCTCTCTCTCTCTCTCTCTCTCTCTCTCTCTCTCTCTCTCTCTCTCAGCTCCTCTTCTTCCTCTTCCTCTTCTCTTCCTTACTCTTCCTCTTTCTCTCCTAACTCCTCCCACATCAGCTCCTCCTACATATGGGCCCTAAGAGATCTTCTCAGTATAACTAAAGGAATGAGAACACTTTGAAGAGTTGCTATAAAACATTCACTCTTCATCATATGATTCCTCTTCTGTTTTCCTAGATAAGGAAAGCTTTTGCTTTAGAGATGAATATATTTTTAGATTTTTTACAGTCCTGCCATTGCCCCCCACTGGTTCCATCTCTCACAGTTACTAATCTCATTTCCCCACCCCCCTCCACTGTGGTCTCTAAGAGGATGTCCCCCAGGCCTCCTCTCTCTCTGGGGCCTCAAGTCTCTCGAAGGTTAGGTGTTTCTTCCCTGCTAAGGCCAGACTAGGTAGTCCTATGTGTCAGGGGCCTTGAACCACCTCATACATGCTACCTAATTGGTGGCTCAGTGTTTGAGAGATCTTAGTCGTCTGCGTTAGTTGAGACTGCTGGTCTTCCTATGGGATTGGCCTCCTTCTCAGCTTCTTCCAGTTAGTCCCTAATTCAACCTTAGGGGTCCCTGACTTACGTATAATGTTTGAGTATAAGTATCTGTGTCTGTCTCAGTCACCTGCTTGTTGGGCCTCTCAGAGGACTGCCATGCTAGGCTCCTGTCTACAAGAAGACCATAGCATCAGTAATAGTGTCAGGACTTGGGGCCTCCCTTTGGGTTGGATCCCAAGTTGGGCCAGTTACTGGACCTCCTTTCCCTCAGTTTTTTCCCCAATTTTATCCCTGCAGTTCTTTTAGATAGGGACAATTCTGAGTAAGAGTTTTTGACTGTGGGATGTCAACCCCATTCCTCCACTTGATGCCCTGTCTTTCTACTGGAAGTGGACTCTATAAATTCCATCTTCACACTGTTGGGCATTTCATCTAAGGTCCCTCCCTTTGAGTCCTGAGAGTCATCCAACTTTGAAAACTAGTTATTTTTCATCATCATACAATGTATTTTGATTATCTTCAACCTTACTCCTCCCAACTCCTCTTAGATCCTTTCTTCCTTTCCTACCATCCAACATCATATCCTCACTTTAAAAAATAATTCTTCCAATTTGTACTGCCCATATACTCTATTGTGTGTGGGCATCAACTTGTACATGGCTGACATTCCTGGGGGTCACAATTGCTGGAAGCCAGCCCCTTCTAGTTTTCCTTGAGGCAGTAGAGGGGGAAAGAACATCAGCCAGTGGGATGGAGAGATTTAATCTTATGAAATATTTAGGGTTTAGCTATACAACGCTTCACCAATAATTTAGTTATGGTTTTTAACTTTCCACAAACCTGTGGAGCTGTGACAGGTGATGAACCTTTAACCAGATAATTACTCCTAATGAATATGCATGTAAACATTCTCTGTTTTAAACTTCTTACTCTATTTAGAACTCTTTCCTAAAATTAATTTCTCCTGGGCCTTGTCTATGAGACAAAATCTGTTGTGAACTATTAATTCAAGACAGACTCATCTCAGGAAGATCACCTCATAATTATTACCTTGTCCTATGTCAGCTCCTGACACATAATCTTACAGAAGTGCCTTTTACTTTCCCAGAATTAAGCAATTGCCAATATATTTTCAGTTAAATGTGTGACTTAATTTTCCCTTTCCACGCTAAGATATTGTCTGTTTTCAGCATATATATATGTATATGTGTGTATATGTATATGTATATGTATATGTATATGTATATGTATATGTATATGTATATGTATATGTATATGTATATATTGCCCCCACAAGCATTACAAACAATTTCTAATGTTCTTGGTTAACCTCCAGAACTTGACTGAAAGAGCCCTTTTGCTGAACACACCACAGACCTAGTTCATAGCACATAGAAAAATCAAGTTGATACGGACCTGTGAACTTCATTCATATTTTTAGTTTTTGCAGTACTAGAAGATACACATTACCAAAGGGGAAAGGTAAGGATCAATCATAAGTGGTTTTGAACCCTGTGGACTACAGTAATGACAAACCTGGAAAGGTATGTCCCCTGGTTCAGTAGTGACATCAACATCAAGGGAGTAACCAATGACTTTTAGATTGGGTTTAAATCCCATTCCACAAGATGAAGCCCATACATGGCACTAACACTGAACCAAGAGCAAGTGACTAGAGAAGTCATGGTTCTTAGGGAGAACCCATTCCTATTATTTTGCTAAATGGACATAGTTTGAAACTGACTCCTAATGACAAATCATTATAGATTAATGTATTTTATAACCATCATCAGATAAGTTCTTTTTTGCTAGAAAGCAGTTAACAAAAGACTTACAACTAATTAAGATACATAGAGTGAAATACTAGATGATAAGCCCTAAATTGGTTGTCTATACCATGTCACTACTGTCTCTACTTTCCAAGGCTAATGGAATATATATATATATATATATATATATATATATATATATATATATATATTTAAACTCTACTATTTAAAATAAAATCATGTCTTGGTTACCTGAAATGTAGTTTCTATGACACTAAGCATTTGCTTTAGGATATTTCTTGTTCAAAATTAGTTCCTACCTATTTTTATAACTTAAGCATTAAGATTATTAGATTTACTTCACTTTTCTCTTCCTTGTTTATTCTTTCTTACAAAAATAGCTAAGTCTTATAAATCATCTCTACCTGTCCCTTTCATATAGTAAAATTTATAATACTCACTGTTTTATATGCCTGGTTTTATAATCTATAAATTCTGCTAACTAGTTCTTCTTAAAGTATTCTTCTCCATTATAATACAAACTCCAATTTATACCATCAGGTCATAATACAAATTATGATAGAAACCAGAGGTCATGGTTTAGTATATATGATTGAACCTATACTGAATTCAGGATTTTCCCTGAAATTTCTTTACTCTTGCTGTTTTAAAGAAATCTATGATGCAATCTTATTATAATAATCTTTCTATAAAAGGTATAAGCACAGAGGAAAACAGAAAATGATATTAGTTAGATCAGAATTAATTGAGATTTTATGATTTTTTCATAATGTAATTGCTACTATCTTATTTAATATCTGCTCTAATTCTTGTTGTGAAGTGAATTAAACAAATGATAAATAAATTCATTGCAATTCATTAGCTGTTATGAATTAGTGAGAATATAAGGTAATAAATCAAAGTCCCTACTTACTAAACAGAATATAATTCATTTCAAGAACTATTCTTTTCTCTATACAGTTTAGGTATCAGATTATATCTTGTATTGAGCTATGACAAATCATTTTACTCATAATGATAATAGGAAGAAACTTAATTCCCATAGTCCTGGCTTTATCTCTCTTAATTAATTATTTTGTAATAAGTGATCTGCATATATTTAATTTTATCTCTTGATAAAGAAATTCATCATTACGATGGAGAGAGAGAAAAAAAATCTTACCAAAGAAAAAGTTTGGAGAGATTACTTATGAGGAGGACCAATCTAGATGGTGTCTTTTTATGCTGTGTCTAGTACTCTTGATGTTCTTAAAACATGTTTCCTGGTACCAAAGAGATTAGAACATAGGGGTAAAGGCACCATGCAAGCACCAGATTAACCTCTCCATGATTGATGATCTGTGTGGATGTTGTTCTTGGCAATGGGGCTCCATTTTCAGTTTGCAGAAAACAGCCCTCTCTGTTGAACAGCAACTCAGCAACAAAACTTCAATCTGCTCTGTCTGAAAGGTGTAGTAGGGCAATGATGGTACAGAACTTGTGGGTGGGGTCAATTAATGTCTGATTTAACTAGAGGCTCACTTCATGAAAGGGAGCCCATGCTTGACGGATGCTGCCTGGATGGACAGGAACTATAGACTGGATAGCCCAGACATCTAAGGTAGCACCACACATGACTACTCTGAAAATAATCAATGAAATAATTCCTAATGATAGTCTTATAGGATTATAGTTTGGTGCCTGGTCCATTTGTCATCAGAGAGGCTTCCCCTTCAATCCAGTTGTTCTACCGAAATATGGATTCCATCCCACTTTGTCCTGGAAAATGTCTGTTCTTATCCTAAGGTGCAGAATCAGAAAGACTGTTCTCCAGTTGCTATTATGCCATTTTCCAAAAGAATATATATTTACTTTCAATTTTCATTCCTCTGTTTCATACAGCAATACCTATCAAATCTTATATGTGACAGAGTAGAGTGCAATAAAATTCTGATATCTGACAACAGATGAAATTTAGCTCTTTACTTTTACTGGGTATGTGCCCTACCTTGGGAAAGTTACTTAATCTTTCTGAACATTACTTTCCATTATTAAAATGAGAAAAATATAAATTTCCTCAGATGAGAACAATGAGGAATTAATTTTAATCATGTTATTCTACAAGAAAGCTACATGGCATATAGAACTCCATAAATGGTGTCTATTACATAATGTATGTCATTGCATGCATTCCAGAAGAAAATGATAACTTAGCTGGTATATAGGAATAGCAGAGAGGACCAAGGACATTAATCAGTATAACTTCCCATTCTTATGACTTTTTATCATCCATGAACCTAATTTTCATATCCATAGAGCTAAGTACCACATAACTCTTTTTCTTATTCATTATCGTGCAGTAGTTATCTCTATGCTAAATGTTGTAAAAGTTGAATTGTTGAAATAAGATAAATAACCCATTCTAAGGGAAAAATCATCACTGCAGTTGACATTGGTCAGAATTTTTTTGAAAACACATCGATTTATTTTTTTTAGAATATAAGGGATTTTACTGACAATCACTAGACCAAAGGTAGAGATGAGGGTAACATAAGTCTTTTTGTTGTCCTTGCCAACTTTAATATAAAACTGTAGATATTCCATGCTTTGGCAGAGAATTGAGGTTCCTTGATTATATACTCAAACAAATTCATATTTCTCTGCATTATACTTTAAAAGTCAGGAGATGGAAGAGATAAAGAATAATAAAGTAAATTAAGAGACCTAATTTTTTAAAGATTTTCCACTGATTCATACAGCCTTCAGGTTATGTATTCGGAAATAGTTGCTAAGAGAGTTTATGATGAATCCCATTCAACAAATAATTTTATTAAGTAGCTTTAAGCTATAAGAACTCAGAGGAGTTGGTAGAAACTAGAGTAAATATAGTCTTTAACACAATATGAAGGATAAATATGAGGAAAATAAAAAAGAAATAACATTTAGTGCTATAAAATACAAGGAATGGCTGAAAGATGTCTGTAACCACAGCACTGTATAGATGGGTCAACTCAACTCCTAGGAGGAAACTGGCTCTCTCTATCCTAGCCTAAATGGAAAGTTTCCAACTCCTTCCAGATCCTACTCAAATCCACTTGACCCACCCAATTGTAGGCTTTTATCTCTCATTTTAGAAAACAAATGAACAGTAAAATGAAACCAACCAATGAATCAACCAGAATAATAATTTTAAAAAAAGCACAAGAAACACACACACAGAGACACACACACAAACAACAGCAGAACCCAAACCCATAAAAACCCAACATTGTAACCCAACAAGCAAAAGTTATGTCTTATTCTTAAGTCTTTAATCTGTATTCAGTTGATTTTTGTAACTGCTGACACAAGAGTTAAATTTTCAACTATTTAAATGTGCATATCAATGTTCCCAGCCCCATTTATTTAAAAGATTGCACATTCAATAGATCAAAAGCATTTGTTCAAAAAATTTGACAGTAGGCATGTGGGTTTTCTTTAGGTTTTCTTTTCTGTTCTTTTATATGGTGGACTTTTTGCCTCATTGATTTGAGTTTATTGTTTAGATTTTGAGATGATGTAGTCTCACTCTATATCCAAGGCTGGCTTGAAACTCACCTGTTAATCAATACTGGCCTAAAAATAATTGCCCTCCTTTCTTAGTTTCCCAAGTGCTGAGATAATGGCCATGAGCTGCAGCACCTGGCAGTATGGCTCTAGTTTTGTATCTGTACTGCATTGCTTTTATTACTAAATCTTTGTTTTTTCAAGTCAAATATTGCATTATATCCTATTTCATTCTCTTTGGTCCAGATTGCTTTGGGTATCTGTATGTTTTTTCATCTCCAACAAAAATTTTGGAATTGCTTCTAGTTCTATGAAGAATTAAAATCACATTTTATAAGGATTTCACTGAATCAATAGTTTTCTTTGAGTAGTAGGGACATTTTTTGCAACACCATCTCAAAACGTCTCTCTCTCCCTCTTTCTCCCTCAGAAGCCTGTAATTCTTTGCTTAGAGATTTGACCCCATGAGATTTTACCCTTTATATTAGCATGTTTACTGATATTGCCGTTGGTCAGATATTACTTATGTAGCCATTTCTTTAAGAGACTACTACATCGACAGAGCGGAGAGAGTGAGGAGGCTCCGTCTGGCTCCTGCTCTTACAGCCATTGCAGTACATTGAGCTCTATAGAGACAGCGCTGGGGCAAACGAGAGCTGGATGGGCACTGGACGACTCTGTGCCTCGCGGAGGAAAATCAACTAAATATGGGCAAAGGAGATTGAAGCCGAGAGGCAAAATGTCCTCATATGCATTCTTTGTGCAAACCTGCTGGGAGGAGCACAAGAAGAAGCACCCAGATGCTTCTGTCAACTTCTCAGAGTTCTCCAAGAAGTGCTCAGAGAGGTGGAAGACTATGTCTGCTAAAGAAAAGGGGAAATTTGAAGATATGGCAAAGGCTTACAAGGCTCGTTATGAAAGAGAAATGAAAACCTACATCCCTCCCAAAGGGGAGACCAAAAAGAAGTTCAAGGACCCCAATGCACCCAAGAGGCCTCCTTCGGCCCTCTTCTTGTTCTGTTATGAGTACCGCCCAAAAATCAAAGGCAAGCATCCTGGCTTATCCATTGGTGATGTTGCAAAGAAGCTAGGAGAGATGTGGAACAACACTGCAGTGGATGACAAGCAGCCCTACGAGAAGAAGGCTGCCAAGCTGTAGGAGAAGTATGAGAAGGATATTGCTGCCTACAGAGCTAAAGGAAAACCTGATGCAGCGAAAAAGGGGGTCGTCAAGGCTGAAAAGAGCAAGAAAAAGAAGGAAGAGGAAGATGATGAGGAAGATGAAGAGGATGAGGAAGAGAAGGAAGAAGAGGAAGACAAAGATAAAGAAGAAGAAGATGATGAATAAGTTGGTTCTAGCGGAGTTTTTTTTCTTGTCTATAAAGCATTTAACCCCCTATACACAACTCACTCCTTTTAAAGAAAAAAATTGAAATGTAAAGCTGTGTAAGATTTGTTTTTAAACTGTACAGTGTCTTTTTTTTGTATAGTTAACACACTACCGAATGTGTCTTTAGATAGCCCTGTCCTGATGTTATTTTCAATAGCCACTAACCTTGCCTGGTACAGTCTGGGGGTTGTAAGTTGGCATGGAAATTTAAAGCAGGTTCTTGTTGGTGCACAGCAAAAATTAGTTATATATAGGGACAGTAGTTTGGTTTTTATTTTTCTTTTCTTTTGGTTTTATTTTTGGTTTTTTCCCATCTTCAGTTGTCTCTGATGCAGTTTATATGAAGATAATTGTTGTTCTGTTAACTGAATACCACTCTGTAATTGCAAAAAAATGTGGCTGTTTTGTTGACATTCTGAATGCTTCTAAGTAAATACAATTTTTTTTTAAATTAGTATTGTTGTCCTTTTCATAGGTCTGAAAGTTTTCTTCTTGAGGGGAAGCTAGTCTTTTGCTTTTGCCTATTTTGGGTCACATGGTTTATTACAGTGTGTATCTTTTCATGTAGTTAGCTGGAAAAAGGCTTTTGTCCACACACCCTGCATATTGTGGTAGGGGTAACATTTTCATCCATAGTTGAAGAATCTCCAAAAATGTGACTAGTTGAATAAGAGATTATATAACATACTTGACAAAGCAAGGAGTGATCAATTCTGTCACATCATGGGATTATTAGAATCAAGCAATCTGAAAGTCTGTCCTTGAAGGACTAATAGAAAAGTATGTTCTAATCCTTACATGAGGACTCTCCTTTAACTGCCATTACTGTGTAATGACAGTTATATTTTGCAGTTTTCCCCTAATAAAGACCTGGGAATGTATCCCCAAAAGCGTGACCTTAAAATACAAGACTGCCATACTATTCATTGACCTTAGTCCCAGCGAAGGCTATCATGAGAACGCTGGCTATAATGCGTTTGCCCTACTATCTAAATACGGATTGCTCAGGAAACTGGACTGTTTAAAGGTATTTTTAATTAGTTGAGCCAGCTTTTAAAGTTATGCCACATTTAAAATAAAGGGTATATTTTCCTGTATTGTGGTTTGTCGCTTTATAAATCAGATACAAGGAAAGAGGATAAACTTTGCATATTAGTACCAGTTGTCCAATCCATTTGCTTTTTCTTTATAAAACCCAAACTCATTCATTAATCATGTTTAATCTGCTTAGTTTAGGGAACAATTTGGCAATTTTGTGGGGGGTTTTTGAGATTATCTATCTCTTAAAGTGCCAGTGTTTTAAAATAGCGTTCTTGTAATTTTACATGCTTTTGTGATGGACTGCTGTTATATAATTTTGACTTGGGTTCTTTACATTTGTGTTTGTTAATGTAATTTGAGGAGGAATACTGAACATGAGTCCTGGATGATACTAATAAACTCATAATTGCAGAGGTGAGAGAGAGAGAGAGAGAGAGAGAGAGAGAGAGAGAGAGAGAGAGAGACTGCTACATGAAAGACTCCTATAGTATTCTGGCTCTTAACAATCTTTCTGACTTCTGCTGTGTTTTCTGAGCCATAGATGCAGAAGCTGTTTTTTAACTATATCAGTTGTGGCTTTGCTCTTCATAATCCAATGACCTCTGTATTGTGTATAGTTGTGGTTTCCTTGATGTATTCCATTTGTTTTAAATAAAAGCTTCTTTGATGAAACTCCACTTATGTCTGTGTGTAAGTATATGATTTAGAAATTAGTTAGTAATTATTCTACTACATTGTTCACCCAAACAAGGTTAAGGTATAAATTCCATCTCATGGAGTGGGCTTTATGTCAAATCAGATATTGGTAGGTTATTCCCACAATATTAGTGTCACCACTGACACAGCATATCTTGCAGACAGGACACCATTGTCAATCAGAAGGTTTATGGTTGAGTTGGTGTTTATGTTTGTCTTTTGGTGACCTGCAGACTATATTCCTGTTCCCAAGATGCTAGAATGTAGCCTGAAGGCTCTACCTAGGCACAAACTTGACTTTTCCATGTTCAATAAGTGTATGTAAAAGGTCACACGCAGCTTGTACAGATCACAACAGGCCAAGATGGTTCCACGAGGGGAGGTTTATTAAGAGGGTGGGAGAGCAGGAGAAGAGAGAGAGAAGTAGAGAGGAGTGGAGGCCGGCCATGACCACATGGAGAGAGGGGGAAGAGAAGGGGGGAGGGGAGACAACAACCTGCAGGTGTTGGGTCGAGAGGACAAGAAAGAGAGGGGGGGCCAAGCAGCCCCTTTTATAGTGGGCAGGGTTACCTGCCTATTGCCAGGTGACTGTGGAGGTGGAGTTTAACAGATTACTAACATTCCCATGTTTTGGTTTAATTAAAAAGAAAAATTAGAAAGAGGTGACGGCGAAGCAGGAATAGGGTCGTCGTGAAATCTGGCTACTTCCTGCTGGCATTGGGGGTGACGTGTCTCTAGGGGGAACCTAGAAGAATGGAAGATGTTTGTCCAGTCTTAGGATAACTGGCTGTTTTCTGATGTCCAGGGTCAGGTCCAGTAGAAGCAGCTGTGTGTGTGGCAGGAGATGGTGCATCTGAAGGTTGCTTCTATGGAACTGTATCGGATGCACCTGAACTTGACAAGATATAGGAAATAAGATTAAGAACACTTGGAGAAAGATTTTTTTCTAAGATGTACATTTGAAACCCAGTGGGATCCCACCCTTTGTTACAGGTAGTAAGTAGGAATTTTAGGCAAATTTACTTATCTGGATGGCATCCATGAGAGGTAGATCTGAGTGGGTTTCCTGTAGCTTATAAGTTTTTAAAAGAGATAACAGCATGATTTAACAACACAAGTAGTCTTTCAACTGAGTTTAGGTAATGAGGTAACAGATAATATCTTTGAAAACTTAGCTGTCACTGTAGTAAGAAGTCTGGTAAAGAGTAAACAACAATCTACCAGTTATATATTATTTTTTTAAAAATGACAGAGTCTACTAGCCAACAGTTCCCGTGGTTTCCATAGTCTCTTGGGCGAAGACAGTCTTGCTTTTAAGCGCAGAAGCTGCAGGGCTTTTTTATGTGGAATGGGTACGCATGATATGAGAAATGACTTACCTTTATTTAGCCAAGTCATTTGACTCAGGGCGTCCCGTTGCATTTGTTCACATACAATCTAGGCTGTATGTTCTAGAAGTCTGGTGTCCACATCTTCTGAAACCATCTTGGGCTAACTGTTAGAGGCTTTGGGCATTCTGTTGGCCATAAACTTAAAATATATAATTAGCAGACTTCTGACAAGATTGAGAGCCATAAGGATTGGTTGTAACTGAATAAAAATCCATCAAAACGGGTTAGGAAAGAGTCTTAAGTAACTTTGGCGGGTTGTATAGGAAGAGAAAAGCACATTTTTGTATTAGCAAAGAAGCATTTTGGTTAAGACAAGAATAAGAAAGCTGGCAATAGTGGCATATGGTACAGCTGGTGGGCTGGAGTTGTAAGCCACAGGTGCTGCGGGGCGGCAGTGACAGGGTGGGACTTCCTGTTAGCATGAGGAAGCCGCTGCCCAGTGTTTCTGGCAGCAGTGAGTAAAGAAAAGCAAGCATGTCCCATATAACCCCAATGTTTACAGGTCTCAGGCGGCAGGATGTAAGGGGAAAACCCAGAGCAGAGCTAAGAACCATAGAGGGAAGGGACCAGGTGAATCAGCTGACCGATCGATCGCAGAGGAGGCGAGGGGAGCTAGGTGGGCCCTGGACCCGCTAGCTTTCCAGGCAAGGTGCTGGAACGGAGATTCCAGTCAACCCGCAAATGAGGAAGGAGGAGGAAAGGGAAAAGGGCGCGAAAGACTGGCCCTTGGAAGAGACACAATGGGGCAGAGCCAGTGATCCTGGGAGAAAACAGTAAAGGCTCACCCGTGGAAGAGACATGCTTGGGGACTATATTTGGAGCCGGTGCTCCTGAGGCAGAGAGAAGAGTCTGTCTAGGCCTGGCCTGGGGTACTCAGCAGTGAGAAACTGTCACGAGAGGAGAGGGGAAGTGTCTCATCCAAGGGGAGCAATCGTAGTGGTCCCGGCCTGGCCTGGGGTACTCAGCCACAAACGAGAGGAAGAGGGGAAGTGTCTCATCCAAGAGGAGCTGTCCTAGAGAGGTTCAGGGAAGGACACTCTAGCTCAAGGAATCTTCCCTGGGACCATGTGGAGGGTTACTCTGGCCAGTGGGGGATGGGGAAGCTTACCAGTTCTAGGCTAGTGTGTGTGGAACCTGCAGACATCCGCTAGAGTCACAGTAATTCCCCAATTTTGGTTTAATTAAAAAGAAAAATTAGAAAGAGGTGTGGGGCCTAACCTTGGGTAGGAAGCAGGCAGCCGAGTGGTCATTGTGTCCGTCTTGTACAGTCGCAGCAGCTGAGGTCCCCGAAGTCTTCGTATCCAAGTTTCGGCACCAATAAAAGGTCACGGGTCACCTTTTGAACTCATGTATGGACGTCCAGTCCTAACTCCTGGTCTTTCACCTAAGTGTTCCCCCCTCCCAGACCATCTGCTCACCCCATTACTTTGTCACCTTCGTTCTCTCTTGTGGAACTTTGCTGACCACCATCTACCTCGACCACACACTGTCTCCTATCCACTGCCTGTCAACATTGGAGACCAATGTTTCTCTCCCCTCCAGACCATCGGCCCTCACCTCTCTCTCTCAAATGGCAGGGTCCTTTTAAGGTAATCCTCGTGACCCCTACAACTGCTAAACTTGAACGACTTCCTCATTGGGTCTACCTGTCTCACCTTAAGCCCTTCACCCCCCCCCATCTAAAATCGATTCTCCTTCATACACATCGACTCTAACAGGATCGTGCTCTATTAAGCTCCAGAGGACATCGAGACCACCCACCTTGTCCTCAATCCCAGAAAATGAGATTCCACTGGACTAGACACGTGTTTCTTGTCCTCTCCCTGCTGTTTGTTCCTATCCAGGTCAGCCTTCACACCTGGATGTACGAGGTTTGAGAGACACTCACAGATAACAGTCTTTCCAAATAGGGTCAAGAAACTGTTCCATAGCCGGATGCCAAGAACCAACCCAAACTGCATCCAGGAACCATTCCTATATCTGATATCCCATCTAAATATTATGTCCTTTATACTTGTTTCCTTTCGCCCAGATACAAGAGTGCTGGTCCTTTCAGATACATATGCTAAGGTTCACGGACCAACCACTTCTTTTACCAACATTGCAAGACACCTGTTTCTACACATGGAGCCTGTGAGATTCCAGCTGTGGTGCTTCAGAACCGACAGATGGCAGGTGTCCTGACAGCCAAAGAAGATGGTCTTTGCCAGCACCCTCAAGAAATACCATTTTGGGGAATGTGAGACCTCCAGTCCAGATACTCTCCTGTAACACCCTTCTTGTCATCCTCCTGGTATTATTTCTAACCAGCTTATTAATCAGTTCTTGTTACAGGATCACCAGTTGCTGTCCACAGAAGAGCCTGGTACACACATCCACGGAATGGGCCCCGATGGTGAAAAAGCCAGCTCCTCCCCCAACGGACTATGCCCCTACATAGCAGGAAGTAGTTTAAGAGAGACACGACGCCCGATCCCCCTTTCACCATCAGCTTCCCCTCTCCTTTTTTTCCTTTTTTATAATAAGAAAAAGTGGGGTATGTTAGTATAAGTCTGAACCCGGTGACGTCATATTCAGGGGCTGGTGACTCCTATGTTGCTGGGACAACCACTCCCAGAATTCACCTACCTGGCTCACCTACACCTGGGAAGTTACACACGTCGTCACCCACTTAAATAGTTGGGACCTCCCCAACCTCTCTCTCTTCCTCTTCTCTTTACTCGCTATCTTCCCGCTCCTCTCTCCCACTCCCTTCCCCAAATAAACCCCTTCCCTTGGAACTGGATCGGCTATTGTGTTGTCTGTCCAAACCGTGCTCGAATTCTAACAGTATGGGTGTTGTCTTTAGCAATGGGGCCATGTTGTCAGTTTGTAGAGAAACTTAAAGTCTTGGCAACAGTCTGGGTTGTTTGGGGCTTCTCATGGAACCCATTTAGCTAACATCTCAATTAGATGTAATCCAATCCTGATACTGGAAGCTTCATTTGGTGACAAGAAATATTCAATTGATCCTCTCATTATTTGTCAATTTTCTTTAAATTGTCTTCCTATAAGTATGTATTTGAGGAACTTTCTACTATCTAAGGTTCCCATACTATCTCTCAAATGCTCCCTATTTTAATTGTCTTTTCCAATATTTTCTTCCTCATCTCCCTCTTTCTTTCCCTTCTCCTCTTGATTCTCATGTTCTATTCCACTCCTAACTATCCATAACTGTTATTCCATTCCTCTTTCCTAGGAAGATCTATCTGTTTCTTCTAGTTATACAAATTTGTAACTTGGTTATCAATGGCTTAATAGGTAATATATTAGCAAATACATAAGCAAATAGGTATCTCTGTTTCTGTGTCTGGGATACCTCAATCATAGTGATTTGTTTTCCTAGTTCCATCCATTTACCTGAAAATTTCATGATTTCTTTTAATGGTTGAAATTCTTTTTTAAGATCCATGACCTCATTCATCTGGGGAAGTTGGCTATTTTTCTAGTGCAGGCATGATTTCTGTTCTTTTCAGTGAGGTTTGTGTTGACTTGGACAGCTGCTGGTTACTACCAGCATGTGCATGTCACTATTGCACCTTTATGTATATTTTGCCATGCTGGTCATTGTGATTCATTGGTGTCACAACTGGGTTGAACTGTTAACTGCTTTCCTCCTTGGAAACTTACATAATATTTTCTGGTAACATGGAAACTAGACTACGGAAGGAAGTTTTTAATGTTACATCCAGCTTAAATAATGTGAGACCTGTGTTCTAGTGTTCTAGGTATGTAGTATCTTCAAAAATAGGGTTTTATATCTTCAATCATTGAGAGAAAACCAAGGTCAATAGCCATAATCTATATTGTATTAGGAGTCACCAGGATTACTCTGTCCAACCATTTGAAAGGTTTGTCATACCTGGTACTGGGTCTTTGTAAGTTTATAGTTCTTATAGGTTGAATTTTCAGCCTTAGAACCTTAACATTCTTTAGGTTCTATTACATATACCTATATATGTATATATATAAATGTAGATATATTTATTCAAATTATATGTTATAATTTTAGGTTTAAAATAAACTAATAGGATTCTTTATCAAACTACCATGGTATTATTGTCCTTTATACTTCCTTTTTTCTGCATTTGTCTTCCTCACACTTCCCCAAATGTATCTTTTTAAATATTTCTCACTTCATATCTGTCCATTTTTCTATTGTCACTTGAATAACATTAAATGTTTCCTGATTCAGGTATATATGCCCTTTAATAAATATGAGTAAAAGAAATGTGGTAATAATGGACTGGATGATCTCTGGAAAATGCAACCTGATGGAGCTATAAGGATGTTTTATATATTCAAACTGACTGTTATCCTATAAATGACAATATTTCTGCATTTATCCTGTGTAGCTGTGCTTATATATGTATATATATGAGTGGCACATCTTGCATGTAGGTAAATGGTTCACAAAGGCAGAATGTTTACAATGTCTTCACTTCAGCTTTGCAATGACAGCAGCCCTATTGATACTCTAGACATGTTTTAATAGCTATTTCTGTAGATGAGAAAGGAGTCAGAACTCTCTTTTCCTCACAAATCAAACCCTGCATTTAGGCTTATTAGCACCACTGACTTGAACTTCAGTGTTAAAAACTTCTGCTATTTACTTAGATTTCCTGGTTCGGAACAAGAAGCATCTTCTTGAGTTTAAAAGTTTTGGAGGATGTTCATTTCAGTCTTTGCTTGCCATTTTGACATCACAGGCCAACAAGTCTAAGTCTTGAATCTAACAGCTTTGCAACTGCAGAAATACTTCAGATGTAGTTTTTCTTCCTTCACCTCCCAGTTGGGGAATTCTAGGAAACATGTAGCATAGCTTTATGTCTATTGTTTAGGTGTTGTTTTAAAATAATTTCTTTTTTGCATTGTTGGAAAATGATTAAGCTGAATGTTCCTGCTTAAAATTTTCATTCAAAATACAAGTGGGGGAGAGAAAAAGGAGTGATTTATGAAAATATCACTAGTATTTGTGAATTTTATATTTATGAATGTCTTTCTTAACGTACAAAATAGGCTCTTAGCATTGTGATTAATTTCATCTCTTAGTCTTTTAGACCTAGCAACATTTAAATTATAGTTCCACGTGGCCAGTATTTCACTTCCCCAACAGTGTTTGCTCCCTTTATTACTCCAAGTAGGGATTTTGTTTACTCTGAGCTAATTCCTTCTTTTGTCAGGAATTCTTTATCTTCATGTTAAGTAAATTTGCTTGGTTTAGAGTGTAATGACAACTTCTCCAATTTCTCTTAGAAACAAAGGATTAGATACTATTCTTGTAGATGTCAAAACATGATTACATGAGTGTAATGCTAGATATATAAACCCATAAGGGGAAGGGAAATAACATATACCTATCTTACTTAAACACAATGCTCCTATACTTGCACCCAATGAAATAGCCATCCTTTCCAATTCTTTTTTTCTTACAATTTTGATTAATATTTTATTTATATAAAAGAGTAGCCTTCATTATGACATTTTCATGCATGTATACAACACATTTAGATGACATCTACCTCTCCCGTTACTGATATTTATCTAAATTTTTCCAACATTGATGTGATTAATTTCCATAGACCTCTACAGTATGTTCCTCTCTTGGAGAGAGCTGACTCATGTTAGTTCAAGAATTAAAAAGTAGGGAGCCCTAATAGCCACAAACTATAGAACTTGTCCTCATGTTGTCATTCTATTCTTCCCTGTGTTACTTTTAATTCAGGAATTTGCACTCTCTTGGCCTTTTCCAGAAATTGTTCATGCATTGAATAGGCAGATGGTGAGTTGAGCTTTTTAGAAACCAGCAAGGGCATATTTGTGCCTTAGCTGTTTTCTTTAGCTTGGTAGCACAGATGCCTACTTGTGAACTGGTATGCCATAAACTTTCATTACTTCAGTCAAGTCTTAATATTTTAACACAGCTCTCTATATTTTTGTTGCTGTTCTTAAGGAACTTGGACTTGTTAACCTCACTTTTGATTGCATCTGTTTACCATCACTCATAAAACCAAAACATATGATCAGAAGAATTGACTTTGGGTAGTTATAAACCATTATGGTAATATTTCAAAGCTTACATCATTGGCTGTTTGCTCCAAACTTATACTTACCACATTTTTTTCCTACTAATTTTTGTTTGTATGTATATTATACATACATACTTCTCTTTTTCTCCTCTGGTGTTTTTTGGATAAGTCAGATAATTTATTGAAGTTGACCTAAAGAATATCCTAATTGCCAGAGTAAATGTCTCACTTAGGTACAACCTACTCAAATATTAGAAACAAGAGAACATCTGTTGAATCACTGTAGCCAAAGGAACTAGTTTAACGTATATCTTTCTTACATCTTCCTGACTTTCTGAGATGGGGTAATATAAATTATTCCACCTGTAAATGTTTTCAGTCTCCATTTTCTTCTTTGTCTTATCCTGTGAACATGTTTAAATAGCTTTGGTTTAAAATAAAATCTCTACCTGGTGTTACAATTTCAGGATACTACCATTTTAAATCTGTTTTAGTTTGGAAAAATATCTTTTATTCACCTGATGTAATTGTCATCTCAGAGACTTACTGATGAATAAGCTCATCCTCTCTACTTCTTTCTGAACACTAATTGGCTGGTTCAACTCAGCTGTTCTGGTCCAAACTTCTCTCCAAGCTGATTCAATTTGGTTTCTCTCAGCTTCACACTGAATTCCTCTGTTTGGCCTCAGACTAACTCTGGCAATTTGTCCCAGGTGAATTTATCTTCTGAAGCTTTCTGTCCTATGTCTGACTTGCTCTGCCAAATCTTTGTCTGCTACTCAATTAGACATCACTTTCAAACATGGTTGCTTCTTTCTACAAAATAACATTAACTACATTGTCTAGGCATTAAAAGTATGCACTAAAGGGATGTCTGTATTCCAGCCAGAGTGACTGCTAGATTTAAATTCTCCTACACAGTGTAGTATAAAAGCAAAAACCAAGAAACAAAAACTTCAAACTTAAAACATGATGTTTTCCTTTGAATTACATGCAATTTGATTTAAATCTGTGTGAACTTGAGCAATTTTATCAATAGATTTGTATTTCAGTTTCTCATTTGTAAAATCTACCTGTGTAATATGCCCTTGAAATCTTGAAAGAGTAATTCCTATGAGCATAGAATATTATGTTTCATTAAGTGTCTTTTTAAAAATTACTGCATATTTATTCTAATCCATCAGATATTAAAATATTAGAATGGGAAATAAAATTAGCATCCAGTTATATATAAATAAAAATAATATAAAAGTATGAGAAATAAATGTATTTTTTAAAAAATAAAATAGCATTTAAAGTATGAAAAAGACATTTTTTTCTATTTAAATTTCATTGCATGGATAAAATACTGTCAAAGACTTACCTCAAAAAGAATGTTGATACATCAGGAGATTTTTTAAATATTGCACTGGGGAAATAACTCAGTTGGTGAAATTATTAACATATAAACATGAAGATCTAAGTTTGATCTCCGTGTAAAAAGGCCATGTAATAGTGTGTGTTTGTAATCTTAGTACTGAGAAGGTAGAGACAGGTGAATCTTGTGAAGTCTAAGTCCAGACAACTTAGCCAAATTGCTGAATCACAAGTCCTAGTGAGGAATCCTGGAAGGGAGAAGAATTGAATGGCTCCTGAAGAACCACACCAAAGACTCTGGAAGGAAATGCACCCACATGAATAGTGCCCCCCCTCAAATCAATAAAAAAATATAGCCAATATGCACCACAGAAAGAAAATAAAACTTGAAATGTAACAAAGTGTTTAAAATTCACAAAGGATATGAAATAAAATAAAATCTCCCTCCGCAAATGAACTATCATTTAGGTATTGTAAGGAAGAATGCACTTAGTAACACTATGAACTTTTAAAGCATTATGCTTGGTTAAAAAAAAAAAGCTATGTAAAAAGGATACACATGGTATTATTTACTTCCTATGAGGTATGAATCAAAAAAAATATAAAGACAAGGCAAGAAACAAAGGAAATGATTGTTAAAGAATTTGAATATTGGTGGAAGGCAGTATATGGGAGCCATGAACTATTTGGCAGAAAACATCTGTAAGCAAAGTAATTAAGGTTCTATTTATTTATTATTGCAAATTATAAGAAGAGAAACATAAAGCTTTAATTTATAAATAGAAAAGAAGCAGAACTTAGATATTTAGAAAATTCTCAGCTTAGACTTAACCATTTCAACTCTGTCTCAAGAGGATCCCAAGCATAACTTGAGCTACTGCTTTAGAGGAAATAAACATTAAACCTTGTAGCATAATGGCTTCTTCCATATAAAATATATACATATATTATATACTATATATATTTAGCATAGATAATAAGTATGAATATATGTAAAACCTCAGCATCCAGGATAAGCGATAGGTATGAGTACTAGTAGACTTACCAATGCTCAATGGACCTGTGTGGTCAAATTACTACAAAGAGCTCTCAAAAATTTAATGTTTTGTGGAGTCATGAGAACAACCTCCTCCTGCCCTTAAAGTCACAAATGAATAAAGACATATGAGTCTAAAATAGGAAAAGTGTTTCATGGGCTGAGAGCAGTAAAGGCATGGGGCATAGTTACCAGTTGCCTTGGGGGCCCAACTCATGCCCTATTTATTCTCCTAGACAAAATGTGGTGACAAAATATTTATAATAAAGCCTAACAGGTAAAAGCAGTCTATGTTGAAGAGTATTGAATTTACTTACATGTTTCCTTATTTCATATTTCTCCCTTCTGGATTGCTGATATCTTGCCTGTTTGGCCCATCATCCATTGTAGTTTAGAAGCACATCCACAGTCATTAAAAGCTCACAGCTGGAAGGGTGAGTTACCATAGGGTGAATCATTCTTTGAGTGTCATCCATTTCTCATTTAGATGTTACTCAGATGAAATTTTGGGCTTGAAGTTGATGATTAGACGAATCATGGCTTTTGAGAATTTGGGGGTAGAATGGCTGGACTCTATTTCTTTATGTAGGAAGTTATCATGTTTGAATATCAGGGATACTCTTATTTCTTAATATTTGCTGATTATTTTACCTTAAAGATTTTTTATTTATTTAAGAGGAGCAAGGTAATAAATTTTCTAGTCATGAGTAAAACAAAACAATTATTTTTCACAAATTACTTGGCTTATTGTATTAAACACAGAAAGTCTAAGCAACAATGAGCAAATATATAGACAAATGTATGGAAGAGTACTCACTTGAGTTGAGATTTAAAAAAGAAATTCAGTTTACATCCCACTCAAGGTCCCCATTCCCTCCCTTGTCTCCTTCCAGTCCCACGCTTGTACATACTTCCTTCCTTTACTACATTCTCTTCTCCACTGAGAAGGGGAAGGCTCCTTTGGGTGCCACCACAACTGGGACCAATCATTGTAAACCTATGTGCTTCCTCTCCCACTGAGGTACAACTAGGTAGTCCTGTTATGGAAATGGAATCTAATGGCAGGCAACAAAGTCAGAGATGGCCTCCCCCACTCAAATTGTTAGGACCCACTTGAAGACCAAGGTGTATATCTACTATAAATGTGTTAGAGATCTAGGTCCAGCCCCTGTATTTTCTTTGGTTTTCTCACATGTATTATACTATTGAAAGGTAACACCCCCCAAAATCTATTTATACTTTTTGTAAGAGCATAAGTGAATAACCTAGTGTCTTTTGTCCTTATACCATATGTGGACCCTTGGAAGCCAAAGAAGTCCTAACAAGAATCTGAATGAATATGTTGGCACCTTTCTCATAGAATTCCCAATTTTCAAAGTGCTAACAAATTAATTTCTACTATAAATAAATTTCTCAGTATAATATATTTTGTCATGACAATAGAAACAATATTGCATGTACTCACCTTTCTTGCCTCACTTGACTCGGGTCATTATTTAAGAGGTAAAATACTGTTATTTTCTTCTTTCATGAAGTCACTCAACACACTTCCAAGTTCTATTTGTTCTATCTTTTACAGTCTTCTTAATACCTGTATTGCATCATTAAAATTACCTGACCACATTCATCTTTCACACTGACAGAATAAGCCACAAAACCGAAGACTACACCTATATTTGCTTCCTCCTGTCCCATTATTCCCTTTTATGTAAAAACACACGTATTCAGCGGACACTCCTGTACTAGATCTAGCACTGGATATTAAACTAGCAACAATGATGATGAAAAGGAGCAATGTCTATTTATAGATAAAACTTATTTGTTACAGGAACAAGTAAACAGGAAAACAAATGTGTGAACAAAATTGATTTCTTTGATTATTTAAAAAAATAGTTTGAGGCAGTATTCCATCTTGTTAGGAAAAAAAACAGAATAAGAAGCATCAGGTGGTTTGTTTTAGGTAAAGAGCTGAAACAAAATTATGATTCAGAAATGAGATGTATTAGATGAGAGGTCATGGCTACTATTGAAGCCAAGGCCTGTCTTTGTGGTAGGAGAGCATTAGAAAATCATGATGTACTGTCAGAAACATCATTAAAAGGCTTTACAGTGTAAAGGGATTTAAAGATTTTCATTAAGAAGGATGGCTTATAAGAAAATTAACCAGGAGAGATGCTATGGGCAACATAATGGTGGTAGGCATAGAGAAGAAAGAGAGCTGTGGGGTGATGGGCTGTGAGAAGCAGCTGGGTACCTGGTCTATTAGGCCTTGAATCCCAGATACCCTCCAGGGATGGGAAGAGTTCGGCTTTGCTCTTGGACCCCTGGCTTCTTTCACATAGCTACAACCTTCTACAGCCCCTCCCAAAGAGAAGTTTGTGGCCATAGGTCACTTAGCACAGGTAGAGGCTGTGACTACAGGCTACAGAGCCTCAAAACATCTTCATATTCATGAGATACCTAAAGGCCAGAGGGCATAGCCAATTAAGCATTCCTTCCCAGACCTTCGTCCTTGCAAAAGGTGCTTAACCTCAGGCCTTCCCTGAGAATATGGGGTATAGCTTCATCCATTTTCTGCAATGACAATAAACATTTTAAGACCATAGACTACCTCTCCTTTTTGAGGCTCACTGTGAGGAACCATGGAGAAGGTCTTCCACTACAGAGCCATCTAATCTCCCACCAAAAACCTCTCTATGATTGAGCCACAGAGGCCACCAACTCAAGAGAGCATGCCGAGCCAGCCTAGACCCAATCAAGTGAGTCAACATGACCAAGAGTCTCTTCCCAGCAAGATAAAGCTGGAGCTTTTCCCCCTCCCTGTGGGACTGCGTAAGGGTATTCTGGGTCATGGTTGGGCAGTTGCCTAGAACCCCGAGAACCGGCAGGAGTTCCGCGAGTCCCAAGAACCCAGGGTCCTGAAAAGCAGTCTAGTCTCCTTAAAACTCAGTCACGTAGGCCGACCACTACAGCCCCTGCCAAAGTGCACAGGTAGAGGGTGTGACTAGAGGCCTCAGGCTCTAGGGATTTACATACTAATGAAGGCCAGAGGGCAGAGAAAATTAGGCATGCCTCCCCAGATCCTCCCCCTTTCTCCCTCCTTACATAACTCAGGACTTCCCTGAGTTTTACAGGGGTACACCTAGATCCATCCACCATCTACCATGACAGTAAACCTTTCTGGAACCAAGGACTTCCTCATGTCATTGGGGCCTGCCTCCGCCAAAGCCTCCAGGCCGCTGGAACCATAGACGTTCCTCCTGCATGTGGGACCCGCTGCAGCATGGAAGCCTCCCTGGATCCTACCGCTGTGGCCTGTAATTTTTCCCCACACCTCCCCTCTTTGGCTGTGGGTCAGTCCTGCCCATAAGCCCCCCCCATCTCAGCCTTTCCGTGGCCTCTCAGTGGCACCTGAAGCCCAAGGGCTCAGACCAGTCAGTTCTTAGTCACCTCCTAGTGTACACCACCAGGAACCCCCAACCCAAGAGCTCTGGCTCCCCACAAGACCTCAGATTGTGTCCTCTCATGCCTGGAGCAGAGCCCTGCAGCTTCCCACAGCCCAACCTCTGCTGGGTGCAGTGTGGAGTGAACACAGTCAAATTTCCATGCCTCTGTGTCCCTGAGCTGCTGCAGATGTGGGACTCATAATTCAACCAAACAGGACCCAAGCTTACATGCTCACACCACAAATCCAACAGAGAGCCTTCAGAGAAACTTCATGAAACAAAGAGAATAAGTGACTTTTATATCCTTTAAGAATGTGGTAAGAAGTTACACACCATGGAGTTTAGCTTGACATAATCTATAGAATTAAAAGCACTTCGATACTGGGTACTTGGTTGGACCATAAATTAGAGGCTGTTAGGTCACAGAATAGCTAGGCTTCTTAACTCTTTCCTAAAGAGATAGCAAAAGCAAGGCATGGCTTGATTGCTTCAAGCTGTGGAATGTCCCTCTCTCCTTTAGAAGAGAATGATAGTTTACAAGAGCTAGCCTCAAACTTCTGACATGTACCTATTCTTTTACCTTCTTCTATCATCTATGTCATTTTCATGTGTTCCATAGGTACAACCTGCACTCTAGCTGTATACTAGCATTCTAGCACAGGTATGTAATAGATAGTCAATAAATGCTTGTTGCAAAAAAGAATGGTGATACTTGTTATGTCTTCTTCTTGCTTTGGCTATCTAAGATTCAGCATGGATGTTTATATGTAAAATCTTGAAATGGTTTTTATAATTAAATATTACCAAGCATTGGTGTATATTGTGTCTATTAATGTCTTAGCAGTCTTTTTGTTGATTTTTTTTTTGGCAATTCTGATTTCCCTTTTGGAAGGAATAATGATAAAGAAGTACCCTTGAGTATACACCAACTCATACCACAATTATCTGGCCCTATTTGGATGTGAAATGTTTTCTTCCCCACCTTCCTTGCCTTGCATCATGGTAATAATATGTGGCATAAATTGTCATCCTGATAAAGGTAATAAGGAACGTAACTCTATTAATCACAAAGAAATGTTTAAAGTAGCCTGTTTTTGATTAAAATCATCTTTCAAAATTCAGCTAGTATCTGAAACTTGAAGGAGCAGAACCAAAATGGAGTTGAAAGGAGAAGGTGGAAGGGCTCTGTGAGTTGCATAACAATAGCCTTTTTTTCTTTCCTGGAGCTCACCATAAATGATTAAAAATCACCCCTCAGGGTCTTGGCATGAATTTCCTACTTGTAGCAGCAGGTTTATGAGTAAAAGAACAGCTGCCCATCTGCTGGAAAAATGAAAGGAAATAAATCAGACTTATCTACTTTATGCTGAAGATACTTATTATAAGATGCAGATTTTTTAAAAAGCTATCTTTACCTCTGTGTGCGTGTTAATATTGTTTCTATCCTTGTAGCAAAAAAATAGAAAAAAATTAAATCCTTAAACTGCATTAACCTCACGTAGGCCTTTGAATTAACAGGGATTTCATTAATATTAAAAATCAATCCTTTAAAACTGTTCCAGGGGTAGTGCATGTGAATTTTCTGCAATTATAATTGAGAGAAAAGGAAGTAGTAAAAGTTGTGCTCATTAGTGTTAGCAAATGTTAACCTTATGGTGTTTGCATATGTGATGTATGTATTGATAACAAAAGACTGTATTGTACATGATTTGTACCTTAACTTTATTTTTTTATTCTCTCAATGTTATATCACAAATAGTCTTCATTGTGTATGCTGGTTATTTTTATGTAGCTGTTACATAAATCCCTAAGAGAAAAGCTTAAAAGATGAAAGATACATTTTTGGCTCATTGTTTCCAAAAGGCTTAGATCACAATTGCCTGATCCATATACCTGGACTGATCTATTGGTGAAACTTCTATTTTGTTGATTGTTTGTTTGTTTGTTTGGTTTTCATGGTTGGGACATTTTAGGTGTTATACCAAAGGAATAGTTTTTAAATCTCATGGTGGACAGGAAGCAGAAAATACAGGAATATAATAAGAGACAGGACCAGACACAGCCCAAGACTTATTTCTTGTCTTTTGTTGTTGTTGTTTACTTTATCCTTTAATGGCTAAGCTATTTCTCCAGCTCAACTTACCTCTTCGAATTAGGCTTTTTCTAAAGTTTCTACAACCTTTGCAAATAGGTCCAACAACTTGTACTAGGCACTGTAAACATAATCCTATGGCTATCATTTCATATGAAACTAAAACATTCTAAACCTAGGTCCTCAAATGGCCCTGATAGTTTCATATGACAAGATCCATTTAGTGCAAGAGGCACTAAAATCAGATTTTCACAGTTTCAACATTGTTTAAAAAAATCTTGCATTCAAAGTCTCTTCTAAAACCCAAAGGAAACTTTTAGCTATAATAAGCCCCTGTACAATCAAAAAGAAAATTACATGCTTCAAATATCCGATGACATATAATAAACATTCTCCTTTCAAAGAGGGAACAATAGAGGTGTAGAAAGCAGGAAGCCAACTCAAGCAAGTACAAACCACAGAAAGGCAAATATTAAACCCTGTGAACTCATGTCTATCAACTGCAACCGTGGTCGTATGTTGTAGATTCAAAGAGGTTTGTGTGCCCTGCATATACTGCCCTTTCATTTATAGTATATATGCTCTTATACTTAGCCTGGCTCCAGTCAACACCTGTGGCTTTTCTGGATGGGTTTCACATTTTATTCATCTCTAGCATCTTAGAATCTTCATTGCAATTTAGTCCCTACTCTTACAGCTTCATCCATCCCCTACTCAAGATCCATTGCACGGTATCTAATGCTGTTAATATGTTATCTGTCCTGCTAGACCATCCTGGGAAATGTAAGTGGAGGCCTGAATCTACACCACACTTCTGGTTTTCATACTTAAGTAACCATGCAGACAATGCCAGGATCAGCTGCCAGCTAGAACATTAGGTAGAGCTTCTTTACCTAGAGCTTCAGAATTGGAATCCTAAGGCAACAACTTCCTCAGTGGTTCTGTCTGAGCAAGGCATCATTCTTCCATCATAAAGTCATGCCTGACTTGTTACTCACTGTGTAGTTCAGGCTGGTGTCTGGGGCATGGCAGTTCTGCCTCAGCCTCTCAAATTCTGAGATTACAGGTGTGAACTACTACATCAAGCTTTCGTTTGATGAGTTAACTTTTTCAAACCTTTGAAATAGGAGAAGATGGAACCAGTTCAATTCTTGAGATGTCCTTAAAGAATCATTGCTATTAATCTTATACAAATTGCTTGGCTTATTTTAAATTGTGCTATTCTCTTAAAAAAATTGTGCATTCTTTAGAAACTTTAATCAGGAATTTTTGACCAGATCCCAGGATTTTAAATCTCCCCTTGCTTCTTTTTTTTGGCAAATTTCACTTTATACTTGATTAAAACAAGCCAAGTATAATCATTTTACCACCTGAATGATGAATTTGTTTTGTAAGATTAGTTACTCCATTGCTTTTATACTCAGTCTGCCATAATGATGGAATAAATTTTAACATATTCTTTGCAATAATATAAGACACATTACATTACTAGTCTCGTTTTCCATACAGTTTCACTTCCATCTCAAACCTTATTTGCCCATGCAATGTTTAATGAATCCGTGCTTGTTCATGTTTTGCTGTGTGCTCCCACTAGACAAACCCATTACATTTTACATGCAATAGTTTATGATTTCTCTACATACTTTCTACAGTTTCTAAATTCATTCCATATAGCAATTGCAAAAGTTTAAGATACACATTGTCAGGCAGGCACAACAAGATCTTACTTTGTGGTCCCCGTTTTCTATATTACTTTTGTATAGCTGTGATCAAGCAAACAAACAACTCGAATGGTGGGGGAATCATTTTGTCTCACAGCTTCAGAGTATGCAGAATGTGGTGACCTGGCATCATGCACTTGGCCAGAGCATTTTGATACTTAGATCAAGTTGCAAATGACCCTCCTTTACCTCACAGCAGACAGGAAGCAGAAAAGTGAATGCAAGAAAGATCCATGAAGAGGTATAGCACTAAAGGGCATGGCCCCAGTGATTTACTTTCTTCAAATAGAATTTTTCTCCTAAAGTTCTTAACACAGAATCCCAGGAGTGAAAGCTTTGCAATATATGAGTATGTGTAAATGCTATACAGCTCATACTTAAACAATAATACTCATAAAATGAGTACAATATAAATTTAAGTGTGTATGCATGTGTGCATCTGTGTGTGATATGTGTTTATATGGGTGTGAGTAGAGGCACAAGAGTGCTTTTGTGTGTGTGTGTGAGGGGTTGTATCATGCACATGAATCCATTGTTGGGGTGAATTATGGGTCCCATGTCTGCCCCCCACAAGGGGCTAGGGCCGTGGGAAGTTGACTGTGTTCTTTCCATTTCACCAGGTGGACATCGGGCTATGTGAAGCCATGGGACCACAGGACTCTGCTCCGGGCTGAGGAAACACAGTCTGAAGTCCCACAGGGTGGCACCAGGATGAGAGTTCTCAGTTGAGGTGACTCATTTGGCTGGGTCACAGCTGGCTTGGCTTGCTTGCTTGAGTTGATGGCCTCTGTGGCTGGAAACGTAGAGAGATCATCTGCAGGAGATTAGGCGATGGCTCAGTAATTCAAAACCTTCTCCACAGTTCCCCACTACGGGTCCCAAAGAAGAGAAATGGGCTACGGTCTTAAGATATTTATTGTCATGGTGGAAAATGGATGAAAACTATACCTGGGTATTCTCAGGGCAGGCCTGAGGTTAAATACATTTTGCAAGGAGAAGGGTCTGGAAAGGAATGCTTAATTGGCTACACGCTCTAGCCTTTAGGTATTTCATTAATATGGATATCTATCTTGACGCTCTGTGGACTGTAGTCACATCCTCTACCTGTGGAGGGGCTAGAGTCCTACCTGCCTGGAGGACCCCACTCTATGGAGGTCTTCAGTCTCGTGTCAGGAGCCTGGAGTCTGGGAGTGTTTTGAAATGCATGCCCTCCCTTGTAGGGAAACCTGTGGGCTCTCCAGCCATCTCCAGCTGGTGCTCAACCAGAAGTCATGCTGCCCTTTCACAGTCCTACATGTGTGTGTGTGTGTGTGTGTGTGTGTGTGTGTGTGTGTGTATGTGTGCATGTGTGTTTAAGCTAGATGTTAACATTTGGGTGTCAGTCCTTCACCTTTCCACTTTGTCGGAGAGGGTGTCTTTTTATCTCTGTTGCATATACTAAGCCTGTGAGCTTCTTGAGAGTCTCTTGTCTCTGCCTCCCATATCCCTGTAGGCATATTGGAGTTGAAGACCTATGCTACTGTGCCTGGCTTTATATTCTTTCTGTGGATTCAAACTTAGATTTTTATGCTTGAGTGACAGAACTCTACTCATTGAGCCAAAGTGACAATGAACTCTACTCATTCAGCTCTATTCAACCATTTTTTTTAAAAAATATTTATTACTTTTAACACTCCAGATTTTATCCCCTTCCCTATCCATCCTCTGACTGTTCCACATCTCATAACTACTCCACCCCAACCAGACACACTCCTACCCCAGTCTCCCCACCCTCCACCCCACCAGACCTCCTGATTCCCTAGGGCCTCTAGTCTCTTGAGAGTTAGGTGTATCTTCTGTCAGTGAGGCAAGACCCAGCAGTCCTCTGCTATATATGTGTTGGAGGCTTCATATCAGCTGGTATATGCTGCCTGGTTGGTGATACAGTGTCTGAGAGATCTCAGGCTCCATGTTAATTGAGACTTCCTGTCCTCCTACAGGGTTGGCTTCCTCCTCAGCTTCTTCCAGCTTTCCCCTAATTCAACCACAGGGGTCCATTGGTTGGGTATAAATATCTGCATCTGACTCTTTCAGCTGCTTGTTGGGTCTATTGGAGGGCAGTCATGATAGGTCCAATTTTGAGTGTTCCATAGCCTCAGTAATAGTTTCAGGCCTTGGAACCTCCCCTTGAGCTGGATCCTACTTTGGACCTATCGCTGAACCTCCTTTTCCTCAGGCTCATCTCTACTTTTGTCCCTGAAGTTCTTTCAGGCAGGAACAATTGTAAGTCAGGGTTTTTGACTGTGAGATAGAAACCCAACCCTTATTTGATGCCCTGTCTTTCTGCAAGAGGTGGGCTCTATAAGTTCCCACTCCCCACTGTAGGGCATTTCATTTAAGGTCCTTCTCTTTGAGTTTTGAGAATCTCTAACCTCCCAGGCCTCTGATATATTCTAGAAAGTCCACCCCACTCCTACCTCTCGAGGTTGCCTGTTTCCATTCTTTCTGTTGGCTCTCAGGGTTTCAGTCCTTCCCCCCCACCCCAATACCTGATCATGTTCTGCTCTTCTCCTCCCTGTCTCCCTTTCCATATATGTCCCTCCTTCTTTCCATCACTCTCCCTCCTGTGATTGCTTTCTTCTCCTTCCCACGTGGGATTGAGGTGTCCTCACTTGGGCCCTTTGGTTTGTTATACTTTTTGAGTTCTGTCGATTGTATCCTGGGCATTCTATACTTTTTTTGAGTTGTGTAATAGTTACCCTAAAAAGATATACTGCCATGTACTTCAAACTTCTGTATTATGAGATACTTGGGTTTCTAAATTAATAATTTTTAAAAAATTTTTCTTACATGTAGATTTATTGCTTTATTATGTATTTATTTATTTCTATTATATAAAAATTCTGACAAATTGTATGTCAGGATATGTTAGGTTATGCTATGATAATACTCTAAAAATCTCTGCCTTAAAACACTGCTTTGTATTTTGTTAATGTTACTGTTCCATTTTATGTTGACTATGCTTATTAAGTCTAGACTCAAACTTACTGAGGCTCCTTTATTTTCTGAAACTGCCCTCTCAACACATTCTCATGAATACACCAGCAGAGGATGAGAATAAAATGAATTGCTTGCTGGCTTTTAAGTACTCCTGCCTAGAAATGAAATATTCATGCCCATATTTTATTGCCCCTAACTTCTCAAAGGATTGGAAAGAGTCAAGTGTTGCTATTTACCTCAAAGGGAAAGAGAAGCAGATCTTCTCTTCCATGTTGCTAAATGCTGAACTAAATGCTCAAATAGCTATTAGGGCATGCATCACTCATAAATGCTTGTGTTACATATTGTAGAAAAAATGCTTTCCAGGAGGATTATACCATTTCACATTGAGACTGTTGTAATTAAGCAATGGCCTACAGTCTTTCTTTTCAGTTTAGTTGTTCTAAACTGTTAGTGGCAGTTTTATAAGCAACAATGGTATTTGTATTTTTGCTTTATTCACATTCGTTTTCTTGTAAGAGAACGACCATTTCAACATAATCATTTGGTTTAGTTGGTCTGGATAGTTTTAAGGAAAGTCATGAAAGTGTTATTTTTTTGTTGTTGTTATAAAGCAGTACAACAGGAGAATACCTCTTAAAGTTGTACTTACTGCTGAAAGTGTATTCTCTTGGAACTATTCCTCCCCTTTAAATTCAGGATACAGCTGAGTTCATGAATAGAATTACATTTTGAAAGAATGTAGCTTTTTCAAAGAAAATGTGATAGGGTATTTGAAAACTATATGCATATGCTAAGTAGATTTTCTCTTTGTAACCAGATTTTATGAACATAATAGTTTTAAATCATTTCATTGGAAGCCTCTTGTCATTTATAATACTGTAAGTTAGAAGGTTAGCTTTTTGAAGTAGCTACTTACCAGCCCACAGATACAGGATTTAAAGAAAATGGCATTAATTAAGTAGTGCTCAAATATAAGATAGATGAGATAATAGACTCTAAAAGAATCGGCTGTGAACTCAAAATCATGTTGGAAGGTCATTAGTGACCTATACCAACTATGCAAAATTAAAGCAATTTCAATATTTCTTCTCCATGGGAGCACACGAAGAATGCTCTTACCCTTTCTCTTACTCAGCTTTTCAGCTTTGGGGTACCTAAATCCCTATACATATTCTTGCATCTTATACATTGAATAGACTTACTATTAGGTAAATCGGGCTTCAGAGGAAAAAAAAACATAATTTTTTCTTTCAACTGCCCACCCTGTAGCAGACTCTATAGAGGAGTAGTATGGAGAGGAGAGATACAAGCCCCATGCTAATTAGAATCAGGGCATTGCTGGTCAGCTTGGTCCACTTTATTTGCCTAAACAGTAGCTCCTTGATTGTTTGCTTGCTCTGATTCAACTCTTGGTTGCTTGTACTACTACTATGTTTTGTCTGAATTCTTCTTTCTGAATTCTTGTCTTTTCAGAGCAGAAGAATTAGAGTACAACTGCACTTGAGGCAGAAATTAGAGTCCTCCACATCGCAATACTAGGAATACTTCAATTGTAAAGCCAGTGGGTTTTTTCCTTTGATTTTTCCAATGTTTATGATCTGTTTCTTGGTGTTAAAGTAGGATATCAGTAAACATGTGCTGTAGCATATCTTTGTCCATAGTGGTAAGTTCCCAAAGATATCATAGAAGATTGAATTTCATAGAAACTTTACATATACTGTATTTTTTCTCTCTGTATATAACTTGATTTATAAATTAGGCACAGTAAAAAATGAACTACATTAACTAATAACAAAGTGGAAAATTTTTAGCCTAGCCATTTATAGATGATATCTAATTTACAATGGTCACACTTCTTGAGTTTTGGACTTTGTGATGGCACAAACTCTATACACATTGAACTGAAACCATATTTTTAATTTTCTTAGGAGTGGTATTTGCTAGGTTATCCTCTTTGTGATGTTGAGCTGCACCATCAAGCTACACCTTCCTGCTAGACACTATGTCATGAAGAGAAAAAACTGATTCTCTAGAGTGTATCGTGTATCCAGAATTATTAGATGTAAAGAATGAATAATTACATGAACTATTCAGTACTTTATTATCAAATGGATCCTGTAAATGTCTTTTCTCAGCTGCAGGCTAATGTAAATGTTTTGAGCTCATATAATAGGTAGTTTAGGCAAAGCAATACAATTTGGTGGCTTTAAGGGTAATAAATGCATTTTGTACTTAGTATATTTTCAGCATATTTTAGAGTTTGCTAGTATGTAATTTCATCATAAGTTGAACATCTGTTCCATAATAAAAATTATATGATTTTTTCTTTCTTCTTTCTTGTCTTCCTTCTTTTCCTATCCCCACCCTTTTTGTAATGTTAATGTTTCTTTGATGAGTGTAATGGTTAACATTTATAGACAACTTGAATGAACTGAAAGATACTTATAAAATAGGCTAACCTCTGTCTTTGTTATGTCTATGAGGATATTTATGAAGGCAATTAGCGTTTGAGTGAATGAACTAAATGTGGAAAATCTACTCAGAATATAGACAGCAAAGTTGCATAGGTTAGAAACCTGGGTAGAAAAAAAATGGAAAAAGAGGGGATAGCTTACACAAGCTCACATAAGCATGCACATAAATATTCTTATATAGTTGTGTTGTATTTTCAACTCTCTTAGCCAATAAAAACCAAATTCTTCTTCTGAGCATTTTAGCTTTGTGGACTAAGCAGTTAGGATTTTTGTGGCTTTGCGGCTTGAAGAGAAATGTTATTAGACAGAAAGCCTCCAACTATGTAAGCCATCGAATAACTCCTGTCTTATAATTACACGTATGTTATATTGTTTCTGTTCCCTCAGACAACATGTCACAGGACACAAACCTTTGCAGTTTGAAGTGCAGCAACAACAGCAAAACTACATGTTTATATTTCCATGTACAGAGGAATTGTTCTTACCATAGATCATAGCCCTCTTAGCTTTTGTGTTCATTGTTAAGCTGAGGGAATTCATGATTTCTCTTAAAGGCAACACTTTCTAGCTTTTCTTGGGTACATCTAAAGGATCAGATTCTCTATTTTTGTACTGCATGTCTATTAAATAAAATGTGAGTCTTTGGACTATGAACACAGGGATGCTTGTGAAAGCGACCCTGATTACTAAGGCAACATCCAAGGGAGAAATGAACACATAACCCATACAGCATGAATAGATTCACCCTGTATAGGTTAGTTGGTTAATTGGATAACTTAAGAGTTCCTTACATTAATCAGAACAGTATAGAATATAAAAGTTATTGCTATTCATAGAATTCCTCATTAATATTTTCAGACTTTTATTGATTGTAGGTAACTGAAAAAATTAAATGGAAATCTTTGTAAATGTATATGTCTATGATAAATGATATCATATAAAATGGGAAATAAACTCATTTCTATTGAGTCTTTCCCTTTCGTCTGATATGATTCAGCATGAGATATTATTGGTAAGGTACACTTTTGTTAGGATAATTTTTAAAGTAATTCACAGTACTGTTGAAAGCAAGACAGAGCAAAGACTGTAATGTATCTCTCTGTGTTTTTGTAGATGAGAAGTTATGTTGACTTGACTTTTCTAAGCTGAAAGAGAGTGTAGTCACTTTTACTCCCAAAATATTTTTAGACAAAATAAGGTTTGATAGTATCCATGGAGATTAAAGGCATTCCATCTGTGATGTAGCCTTTTTTGGAATACTATGCTAACTTTCTCTGGCCTCAGAGTTTGAGTGTGTCCTGATGATCCATGGTAAACTCTGCCACTGTTGCCTGACTTTTGGCAGAGATCAAGGTTGAAAAGTGACCTGAATTACCAGACTTGTCATGTGCTTTAACAGAGACACTAATACGTACTCAGGAGGAAAGACTTTATTATGAGCTTCCTTGTATTTATGGGTATTTTCCTGGAGTTTCCTTTCTTATGTGTATATGTTCAACATTTTACCCAAAGTGATAAGAGCTAGAAGCTAGGCATAAAGAAAAGGAGCAAAGGTAACTCTATTTGGAACTTACTGATGCTTCATGAACCATTTATGAATTAATTTAATAGGTTTAATCACATGATATTTAATACTAAGCCTGTCAATTTAAATGAAACATAACTGAGAGGAGACTAGGTATGCTAGAGAAACAGCATAAATTCATGTAAGGGGTTTCATATTAAGACTTTTTTAAACTGGTGGAAAATAAAATATTAGGATATGTATTTTAAGTTAGAGTTGGTCATTTCTATCTATGTTCCTAGAAAGACATAAAATATTTAGTTCATATTCATCTGCCTGAAGGCAAAAGATTCTGCCAAATGATTTCTGACAGTCCTACTGGTCATGAGACATATTCTGTACAGTTTTCTTTATTCCATCTTCAAGCTATGATTATTTGTTTTATTTTTATTTAAATATTGAGTGTTTCTATACTTGTAGTTTCTAAGAAGAAATCACAATGTAATACTGAATTAATTGAATCTGTCAATCATTTCACATACTTTATTGAGTTTAGTAAACATTGGGAATTTTTGTAGAGACCAAAATAAAGGATTTATTCTTGTCCTATAGGGCCTTTGCGTCTATTTTAATAAAGTGGTGTAATATCACACTTGAAACAATTAAAGAGCAACCAGAGATATTTTTAGTTATACCTCAGTGTTGATAGATGCTTTTAGGAAGATTTCGTTCATATCAACTATATTGATTGGAATGTGGATGAGGCAGGCCTTAAAAAATTCCACATTTAAAAAGATAAGGAGGATTTAAGTAAGTTGAGGTCAGAGGCACAGGAAACATATGCACACAAAACTCAGAAGTATCAAAGATAAACACTGTCTCATTTTGTATGTTCAATATCAGCTTCATTTTCATAAGCATCTTTATTATACTCTGTGAACATGTTTCCTCAATTAAACGCTAAAGTCCTTCAATGCCAATACACTAAAAAGATAGCATATCAGTCCTTGAGAGATTATTCTCACCAGATTTGTAGGCAAAAATCTGTATGTTTGGAACTATTGCATATAATTTAAGTAATTTAACCAATTGTTTTTTTTCTGAAACATAGGACAATAGACTATGTTGGGCCAGTATTAGTTACCTGGCATTCTTGTATATGTTAACTTATAAGATGCATGCAGAAATGTATAAGTTTTACTGTTGTTCCTCATAGAACATTTTGGTTTTTAGAATCCTCTCAGTTTTTAATGTGACAACATTCCTAGCTATTAATATGCCCATTTAGAAATTTGTTACTTTTGAAAAAAATATCATTCATTTCTAAATGCACCCCCCCACACACAAGCTCAGAGGGGTCAAGGACATCAGGAGAACACAGCTCACAAAATCAACAAAGTAGGGCTCATAGGGGCTCACAGAGACTGAAGGAGCAATCATGGAGCCCACATGGATCTGTGCTTTGTCTGCTGCATATATGCTGTTGTTGTTTAGTTCCGTGTTTTTGTGGTACTCTTAAGAATGGGAGTGTAGGTATCTTTGACCCTTTTGCCCATTCTTGCAACCCCATTCCTCCTAGTGGATTGCCTTATCCAGAATTTATATGAGGACTTGGGCAGCATGTCATTGAACCCTTTTTATGCCATGTTTGGCTGGTATGACTGGGAGTTCTGCTCTTATCTGAGGGGAAGTGGAGGAGTGGTGGATTCAGAGGACTGGGAGGAGTAAAGAGAGGGGATGCTTCAGTGGGGATGTATTATGTGAGAGAAGAATAAATAGAAAGAAAAAAATCAAGGCTCCTTTACACCACCATATATATATGAATGTGGTTTTTAATGTTAAACCAAATTAGACAATACATGTATACATTACACTGGAATTTTTATAATCACCTATAATTTTGTCATGTTTATAACCCATTTTGACATGTGCCTGCTTGAGAATTTCTGTGTTTTTAATAAAAAGTTTAGCCCTTCTGTATTATATGGCTTTTATTGCTTAGAAAAGAATCATTTTCAATTATTATTATTATTAAATTTATCAAACAGTCATTGAAGTGATTCAGAGAAACTTCTTAATAAGGAAGAGACTTTTTTATTGGTTATTTTATTTATTTACATTTCAAATGTTATACTCCTTCTCAGTTTCCCCTCCACAACATCCCTTCCCCTTTCCCACTCCCCCTGACTCTATGAGGGTGCTCCCCCACCCTCCCACCCACTCCTGCCTCAGCGATCTAGCATTCCCCTATCCTGGGTCATCAAGCTTCCACAGGAACAAGGGGCTCCAGGAAGAGACCTTTTAAAATTTATTTTATCTATCTATCTATCTATCTATCTATCTATCTATCTATCTATCTAT
>NW_021604562.1:8821501-8855249 GCF_004785775.1 Grammomys surdaster | reverse complement strand
TATCTATCTATCTATCTATCTATCTATCTATCTATCTATCTATCTATCTATCTATCTCCCAAATGACGCCCTCTTCCAGATCCCCCCTCACAGATATCCTTCCTCTGGGTCTTCCATCTCCCTTTTCTTCTGAGAGGAGAGGATGGGTCCCCCTTGGGTACCCCCCACTCTGGAGCATCAAGTATCTGCCTGGTTAGGCACATCTTCTCCCACTGAGACCAGACAAGACAGCCCTGTTGGGGGAACAAACAGATACTACAGCTAAGCTTCAGCTTTAGGGAGAGCTTCCCCTCTGTTAGGGGGTACGCATGGAGACTGAGGTGCAAATCTGCTTCATATGTGCTAGAGGCCTCATTCCAGCCTGTGTAAGTTTTTTGGTTAGTAGTTCAATCTCTGAGAGTGCTCAGAGGACCAGTTTAGTTGACTGTGTTGGTCTTTCTGTGGGGTCCCCATCACCTTCATGGCCTTCAATCCTTTTCCCAACTTCCAGTGTTTGGTTGTGGGTGTCTGTGTCTGTTTCAGTTAACTGCTGGGTAGAGCCTCTAAGATGACAATTATGGTAGCTTTCTGACTGCAAGCATAAAAAAGTAGCATTAGTAATGTCAAAGATTAGTGTTTTCCCATGAAAAAGAGGCTATGAAATTGAGAGGGCAAAGAAATGAATGAGGAGGAATTGGAGGGAAGGAGAGGGGGGAGAGGATATACTTATACTCTAATTTCAACAAGTTAGAATCATTATAAAAGGTATCATTTGAAATATTTAAATGACTTTAAAACTATGGATCTGAACTTATTCCTTCATTCAGTAGATAGAAAGCTTGTGATAAAACCAAATTACCTAATGTACAACACTAAAGAAAGGCCATTCCTACTTAAATTAATATTGTATTATACTGTTTTACTTTTAAATATAACCCATAATAATGACTGTTCTAAATGTGTGTCGATAAGAATGAGATAACAAGGAAACTAAAACACAGAACACATATCAAATAATAAACACAAGATCTTGTTTGTATGCAAAATTTAATTATGGGATCCACAGGAAAGTGTATTAAAGATATTTTAAGTCCTGTTAAATTTAGATACATAAGATCTACTAATTTTATACTTGCAAATACCTTTTATTTTAATGAGCACTTGGAAATTTATAGGGAAATACATCATTTTTAAAACTGCTGACTTGAATTAGCAAATGCTTTGGCAGCCAGCAACAGTCCTGTCCTCATTGCACTTCATGAGTGTTAAACACATTGACTTCCTTGTGTTTTTTTCTCATGACTGTGTCCTTTCTTAGATGATATTTACACTCCTCTACCTGCCTCTGAGTATTATCCATTCTTTCATCCTCTAATTAAAGTTTCAACTCCTTCAGAAAATCTTTTCAGAACCATTCAATCCCAGAATCAACTTGCTTTTTCCTTTGAAAGTGAAGTGTTTCCTCTCCATGGCTCTTATTTCTCACTTAATTCTCATTCTTACTTCCCTTAATTTTAGGCTTGGCCTATTTGTCCTGTCTACTTCTTGATGTGCCTATTATATAATATACCTTCTGAAACTGAGACTTAAATCTCTTTTGACCATGTCTCCCTCAAAAGGTATCTTGTTTGTAATAAGTGGTCAGTAAGAAATTGTTTATGTTTGATTTCCTATTATTGTGACAAAAACAACTTAGGTGAGAAAAGGTATATTCTGGCTCATAACTATTGGTTATAACCCATAAAAAGAAGGGAAATTGAGGTGTTAAGAACTAGATTCATCTGGACACAAAGCATCAACAGTCAATAGCATAGAGAAATGACTCAATGCATGCATGCTAGTATCAAAGTTGCCCTCTCTACATTGTTCGGTATTTCCTGGTCAGAGAATGGCACAACCCACAAATAAGTCTTCCTACATGAATTCATTTAAGACAATGTTGCATTAATGCAAAGATCCACGGGCAAATATTAAGTAGAACTCAAAGAGTGTTGTGGTGGTGGTGGGGAGGACTTGTAGGAACCAGAAGGTTCAAGGACACTACAAGAAAATCTACAGAATCAGCTAATCTAGGTTCATAAGGACCACAGAGACTGAACCACCAACCAAAGAACATGCATGGGGCTGATGTCTGCATATATGTTACAGTTGTGTAGCACTTGGTATTCTTATGGGACTCCTAATAGTGGGAGCAGGGCTGTCTCTGACTCCTTTGTTTGCTTTTGGGACCCCTTTCCTCCCAATGGGTTGCCTAGCACAGCCTTAATTAGATGGGGGAGATGCCTAGTCTTACTACTATTTGATACATCTTGTTTCATTGATATTCATGCGAGGTCTGCCCTTTTCTGAAGAGAAATTGAGGAGGAGTATATGGAGATAGGTAAAGGGAAGGTAGGGGAAGGGACTGTGAGGAAGGGAAGGAGGGGAAACTGCTGGTCAGTTGCTGTTTTATTCTGCCTGAGTCAGAAAGCAGCCACTTTTACATTTCTCAGCCTCCCCTGACCTGCCCTACTTAATAAAATATCTCTCTGTGGAAAATGAAGGACTATGCCTCCCAGGAATCCTCAGAGTATAACTTTATCTTGACAATGTCTCACAAATATGGTATAAGGTCTGCTTCCTCAGTGTCAAGATCACAATGAATATGAAGACTCATAGTATTCATTGGTTGGCTGACATCACTACTACCCTAAAACAATTTTAATGTTATGGCATTTTTTTATATGCCTTATAAAAATTGGCTAAACAATTATACTTTTGGAATTTTCAACTTTCTTTATGGGTTTGGGATATAATAAAAATATAATTTTGTAGGTAAGTCCTGTATGGTCACATTGAAAATTATGCAGAGACACAAAATTAATTTTCTAATGCCTAAGTCTTTTCTAAATTGGTCATAAGTTTATTGTGAATTCATTATGGTTATATGTGTTGAGAAATGAAATAAGAAATGTTAGTATTAACTATAAGAAAAATATCCTAAAGAAAGCCATTAGAAAAGAATAGTTCTATCGCTCATTAGGAATATTTTGAACCTAATTTGACCTGATTATCACACTAACCAAACATGACCTTTTCTTTTAAGTATAGTTATTCCCATCATGTGTTCATGTTAAACCAATTGGAACAATTTTTTCTCTCCTGTAAATTCCTAATTTAGATATCAATATGTGAGTTTATTCTTGGTGGTGTTATGAACATTTAGGTTTTGTAATTGATATTTGAAAATCAAAGTCAGAAAAATCTAGCAAGTGCTCTTAAATTCAAAATTAATACTCATATTCTGCTGTGAACTAGCTTGAGCATTAGAAAGTTAGCTTGTCCTTATGTCATGGTGTATTGTTTTAGTTAAAAGTGTCATGTCTTGATACTTATACAGCAATTGAATTAGAAGGACTAGAAAAGAAGCAGTTTAATAGCCTTTATGAGAATTCAATGTTTTAGATTTTTAGTATTTTTAAAATGATCATTAAACAATATTTTAAGAATCTATTTCCATGCATTCTGTAAACTGAGTTTTGCCTTAGCATCTTGTGACTAATCAAGATAAATTCTGTTTTCTAGTATTAGATAGTTCCTCCGTTGGTCTGCACTGATTTGAAACAAATAAACAAACCAAAAGAAGCCTGCATAGTCTCGGTAAGATTTTTTTTTCCTTGGTCTACGGTTCTGTCAGTGGAAATTGGTAAGATTCCTTGATAGTTACTTACTAGAGTAAAGTTACCTTGTGAGACTAACATCATCATGCATAGAATCCAAATGGCTACAGACAGATGCTGTATTTCTAGTAAAACACCATTTCTTATGTTTCTATATATTTTTACATGCACCTCTTAGTTACCAAATTATTTGCATCGAGAATATTGGGACCAATCTATTTGGTGATTCTAAAATTATGCATGTGTTTATTTTGCATACAGCTTAATTTGTTTGCAAATCACTATAATCCTTAGTTTAACTCTAACATTTATAGTGATCTTCAAAAACCAATCCCTCCCCCTTTTATGTTAGCAGGTACATATTTTTACTTTTGTTTCCTGTACATGTTTGTGTGTGTACATGTACTTGTTTGTGTGCATGAAAATAGATTTAGAGTTCAGTAGTTTATATGAGAAATATTCCTCAAATGTTCTTCCACCTTATCTTTGAAGAAGGGTCTCAATCAAACCCAGAACTCCCTCCCTGGTTTGGGTTAGTCTAGCAAGCCATCTTGTTTTATGGATCTCATGGATTTGCCACTGAGGGCTGAAATTACAATTAAACTGTCATGCTCATGTGTAACTAATTTGTGTGGGTTTGAAGGATCTGAACTTAGGTAATTTTTCCTTAATCCCTAGGTTATTATTATGAAATAAGCTGAGCAATCTTATTTCCCAAAGCAAATGTTCAGTGATGAGTTTGTGTCTTAACCTGGAACAGTTAACTATAAACTACTAATATTTCTACACAATTATACCTGTCTATTTTTCTAATAGTTTTCATTCTGTTGCTATCAAAAAAATATTCTTTAACCTATAAGAGATCAACATTCTATTGTGTATTAAATCCCAACTTGCTCACTCAAGGTATTGGCTCTAAAATGCTACTTCATCTCGCTTTCTCCCTCCTATCACTTTCTACACATTGCTGGATATTACAGGAAAAATCTGACTTTACATTACCTTAAAATGCTTCTGTTATTAGGGAGAACCTTGAAATATAGGTTGGTAGTAGATGTATGATGCCATGAGTTTGATCTTTATTAATATAATGTATAAGAAATGCATACACACACATAAACACACACACACACACACAGAGAGAGAGAGAGAGAGGGAGAGAGAGAGAGAGAGAGAGAGAGAGAGAGAGAGAGAGAGAGAGAGAGATACAGACAGACATACCTCAGGGATATAAAGATCCAAAGAATTTCAGCCTATAAATATAGTGAACTGGCAAATTTACAAATGTATTCTTTTGTAACTCCCAGTATAAGCAATTGATATAAGGAATACCAACTGTTTCTATAAACGATAGATTAAGAGCTTTTGAAGTAAAATTTTGTATTGTAAAAGTTTTATCCCAAGTAACATACAAAAGCTACCTAAGAAGAAATATGAAGTTGACAAAGAGGAAAATGTTCCTTTATAAAAATGTTGGTGCTCGCTATCTTAATCATACACTAGTAGTAATTATGGAGTAACAGGGAATAGTGTACATACACAAAACCACTTAGGAAATGCTCTTATCAGAAAATATTAAATCAGAATTTAATCAGACCTCCAGATAGTAGTTATATAATACATATAGGAAACAGCATATACATTTTACAATAGCACAAGAAAAATCATAAGTTAGAATATGGAGAAATAAGCCCATAGCCTTCAAAATACCAATATCATAAAATGGTCACAACTACATAAAAAGACACAAAGGTACATAACATAAATCATAGTATGAAATACTTAGCACAAGAAACATATACAGATCCAAAGACACACTTACACATACAGAAATCCTATAAAAAGACAAATAAGAAAACATATATGCAAAATACTTGTAAAACAAAGAAACAAAAAGAGACAGAACAAAGTATTGTAAGACAAAAATCCTCCAAAATATCAACTCAGTTTGTATTATGTTGGCTATTTACTGCTGGGCATAAAACTGCCTTTACGTGTGTGGTTTGTATATATAGTGAAACTGCTGAAGAAAACCAAGTTTTCCTTGGCAAGCAGTTGTCATTTCGAGATAGCTTGTGGATTAGGGATGAAGGCTTATGTCCACTTCCCCTGTCAACTTTAGGACTCAATCTGGCTTTGCCCATTACAAGCTTGTGTGTGCTGCTAGTCTTTGTGAGTTCATATGTCTTTCAGCTCTGTTGATAGAAGATTGTTTCTTTAGTGTGATCCATGCCCACTGGCTCTTATAATCATTCTGTCATCTCTGGCACAAAATGGCTTGAGCCCTGAGGGGAGAGATTTGATGGAGACAACCCATTTAGGACTGGGAGTTCCAAGGTATCTCACTTTCTTAACATTATCTCGTTATGAGGCAGCTTTCTTCATGATGACTGAGCAAGACACTGACTTATGAGTATAGCAGTATGTTTATTTTTACTGTATTGTGCAGCTATTGTACTAGAGTATCATGCAGACAAATCACTATTGTAAATTGAATGGTTTGTAACTGGGTTGGTGTTTGCTTTCTCCTCCTAATAGCATGCAGAGAACCTTCCAACCATGAAGACTTGTCAGCAGAGATGATAGCTCTAGGTAGGTACCAGCTTGACTTCTCTGTGTTCAGTGAATTGTGTAGATATTGACTTCAGCAATAGGATCTTACTATCAGTTTGTAGAGAGCAACCAATAGCCTTAGCAATAGCCTGTGTTGTTTGGGGATTTTGATGGGGCTTCGTTGGCCAACAACTCAATTAGATGTAATCCATTCATGGCACATTTACTGGTGAGAAATGTCTAGTTAAAGCTATGTCTACCATGTTACTTGATGATTCCATTTAGTTTACTTTCCTATGTAGAGAGATTTTTAAGGAGCTTCTTCTTTAGTAGGCCTCCATATAACCTATAAATAGCTCCTAGTATTAGCTGTCTTTACTCATTTTCTCTTATTTATTTTCCTCTTTTCTCTTCCTTCCTATTTGATACTCCTGTTCTAGTCCACTCACCCTCACTCCATCTATCTAAAACTATTTGTGGTAGTTTGAATGAGAATGGTCTCAATAGGTTCATATATTTGCATGTCCCCAGTTGATGGACTGTAAAAACATGTATCCTCATTGGAGAAGGTGTGTCCTTGGGGATGGTGGTGGAGTGGTTTAGTTTTCAAAAGCCCACACCAGGAGGGAGGGTAGATGGAAAAGAAAGGGGGTTCAGGATCAGGTATAAGGAAGGACAGGAGAGATGGCAAGATGGCCATGAAAATGAATTGATATCTGAAACTGACGGGGGTGAGGAGGTGGGGGGCATCTCCAGGATAAGACAGAGACCAGGGATAAGGGAGGCTCTAAAGAATCAATGAGGGTGATATGAGCTGTGACTCACAGCATTGGAGATACGGAACCTGAAGAGGCAACTCCCTGTAATTAGACAGGAATCCCAGTGTAGCAATAGAGACACCAAGCCACCCACAAAACTTTCAACCCCAAATGTATCCTGTCTAAAGGAAATGCAGGAATGAGGGTTGGAGCAGAGACTGAGTGAATGGTCAACCAATAACCTGCCCAACTTGAGATCTATCCCATGGGCAAGCATCAATCCCTGACACTATTAATAGTACTCTGTTATGTGTTGTCCTCTGAGACACTCTACCCAGAACAGAAGTTGACTCAGATATAGACACCCACAGCCAAACAGTGGATGGAGGTTGGGGATGCTTATGGAAGAGTAGAACAAAGGATTTTGGACAACAAAGGAGATAATAACTCTACAGGAAGACCAACAGAGTCAACTAACCTGGACCCTTGGGGCTCTCAGAGTCTGAACTACCAACCAAAGAACATATAAGAGGTGGACCTAGTCTTTCCTACACATATGTAACAGATGTGCAGCATGGTCTCCATGAGGTTCCCAAACAACTGGAATAGGGGCTATCCCAAAAGTTGTTGCCCTTATGTGGGACATGTTCTTCTGGCTGGGATGCCTTGTCTCGCCTCAGTGGGAGAGGATGCACTTAGCCCCACAGAGACTTGATGTGCCAGGGTAGGGCAATACCTGACAGCTCCCCTACTCTACCTGCTCAAAGGAGAAAGGGAGAGGAGCATGGGAGGAAGTATTATAAGGGGGTGACCAGGAGGAGGGCAGTGAGCATGATGTGTAAAGTGAATAAGTACAAAAGAAAATTGAACAAATTAAAAAAAAAAAGCCCACACCAGGCTCTTTGTCTCTCTAGATACTGTCTCAGGGTTAGGATATAAAGCTGTCAGATACTTCTCCAGTTCTATACCTGCCTGGATACTGCCATGCTACCTGCCTTTATGATAATGGATAAGATCCTGAAACTGTAATCTAGTCCTCTGCCCAGTTAAATTCTTTAAGAATTGTGTTGGTAACTGTTTCTTAACAATAGAACACTGACTAACACAGGATCTATTCTAGTTACCCATTTCTTCAGTAGAGCCTTCCCTCCTCACTTACTCTACTCAGGTTTTAAGTCATAATTGGCAATATGCAGACAATTGAGAGATCAATGTCAATACAAGTTTCAACATTTATAATTAGATTCTTAGACAAAAACAATCCTATATTTAGGCTATCCCAAGATATCAAAAGATTAACAAAACTATAATTTACAAATTTTTGCCTTATATGACTTCCTCTGCCATGTGTTATATTTATCATTATTGAAAATATTTATTTACTAAGCCTCTATTTCATGCTGAACAGTTGGAAGGATATCACAGTGAACGAATAAGTAAGTTTTTACTCTCTTAAAGGTTAGAGTTTAAGGGGAAAAGCCTCAACAAAAAAACCTGTGTATAGATGATGATAGGTGGTATGCAGAATTATAAAGTAGAAATGTGAAATTGGGACCACTATAGAAGATGGATTTTATTTTAAATAGCATATTCAATCGGGACTTTATCAGGAAAGTGACACTTGAGGAAAGATCTGCAGTTATATGAGGGAGTATATTCTAGACAGAAATTCTAGCTATTGGCAAAGAGGTAGAAAAAAAAAGAGAAAAGGCATAGTTAAGAAATTGACTCCAAAAAGTAATATGGAACCTGAATGTTCAGCAGGACTTTTAAAGCTGTTTTACAGATATTTATTTCTTTCTCTGATCAATGCTGGAAATAATTGCGCTCAGAATTTACATGACTGGCATAAGACTTCATGTGAGTACTCCAGTAGTTGCAACAAGATTACGGCAAGATTTTAAGCAATGGAAACTTTTAGGAGGCTATTTCAAGAATCTGAGAAAAAATAGTAGGAGCTTGTTGTCAATATAGAGATTGACCTCTCATTTCCCAGAAGACATGTGTATTACAGATATGTGCTTTGATGAATTGGGAAAACAGAACCTGCCAAGAGGCAAAAGGGTGAGAATTTAGGCATTAGTGAAGGAAATCATACTATACTATCACAGATTGGTATGTTGAGAATGTATGAGTTCCTCATAAGTGAGTTGCTTATGAGGGGAAGAAACCAGACCTAAGATGTCTTCTTTAATATACTAAGAGGTCTGTAAATTAAAATTTATGAAAACTAGACCATAAGGTAGTGGAACTTGAAGCAGATACTGAACAGGATGCCAACCTCTCACATTAGTGACATAGAGGCATGCATATCTAAAAGAATAAAAGCCTTGAGCCTATAGTAAAGTTTCCTTTACAAATGTGGGTGCCCTCGAATTTGGAGCATAGATGCTCAGAATTGAGAATTAATCTTGGTAGATTTCTCCTTTGATGAGTTTGAAGTGTCCATTCTTATATCTTTTGATGACTTTTGGTTGAAAGTCTATTTTATTCAAAATTAGAATGGCTACTCCAGCTTGTTTATTGGAACCATTTGGTTGGAAAATTGTATTCCAGTATTTTACTCTGAGGTAGTGTCTGTTTTTGTCACTGAGGTACATTTCCTGTATGCAGCAAAATTCTGGGTCCTGTTTACTTATCCAGTCTGTTAGTCTATGTCTTTTTATTAGGGAATTGAGTCCATTGATGTGAATAGATATTAAGGAAAAGTGATTGTTTCTTCCTGTTATTTTTGATATTAGAGGTGGAATTATGTTTGTGTAGCTATCTTCTTTTGGGTTTGTTGATTACTTTCTTGATTTTTCTAGGTTGTAGTTTCCCTCCAGTTTTTCATCCATTATCCTCTGTAGGGCCAGATTTGTGGGAAGATATTATGTAAATTTGGTTTTGTCATGGAACATCTTGGTTTCTCTATCTATAGTGATTGAGAGTTTTGCTAGATATAGTAGCCTGGGCTGTCATATGGGTTCTATTAGAGTCTGGATGACATCTGTCCAGGATCTTCTGGCTTTTACAGTCTCTGGTGAGAAATCTAATATAATTCTGATAGGTCTGTCTTTATAAGTTAAGTGACTTTTTCCCTTACTGCTTTTAATATAATTTCTTTGTTTTGTGCATTTGATGTTTTGGTTATTCTGTGATGGGAGGAACTTGTTTTTTGATCTAGTCTATTTGGAGTTCTGTATGCTTGCTATATATTCATAGGCATCTCTTTCTTTAGGTTAGGGAATTTTTCTTGTATAATTTTGTTGAAGATATTTACTGGCCTTTTCAGTTGGAAATCTTTGCTCTCTTCTATTCCTCTTATCCTTAGGTTTGAACTTCTCATTGTGTCCTAGATTTCCTGGATGTTTTTGGTTAGGAGCTTTTTGCATTTTGCAGTTTCTTTGACAGTTGTGTCAATGTTTACCATGGTATCTTCTACACATGAGATTCTCTCTTCTATCTCTTGTATTCTGTTGGTGATGCTTGCATCTATGACTCCTGATCTCTTTCTTAGGTTTTCTATCTCCAGGGTAGTCTCCCTTTGTGATTTCTTTATTGTTTCTACTTCTATTTTTAGATCCTGATGGTTTTGTTCAATTCCTTCATCTGTTTGTTTGTGTTTACTTGTAATTCTTTAAGGGATTTTTGTGTTTCTTCTTTAAGGGCTTCTACCTGTTTACCTGTGTTCTCCTGTATTTAAGTGAGTTATTTATGTCCTTCTTAAAGTCCTCTGTCACCATTATGAGAAGTGATTTTAAATCTGAGTTATTTACATCCCTCTTAATCCTCTATCATCATCATGAGAAATAATTTTAATTCTGAATCCTGCTTTTCCATTGTGATGGGGTGTCCAGGACTTACTATGGTGGGAGAACTGGGTTCTGATGATGCCAGGTAACATTGATTTCTGTTGCTTATGTTTTTGCACTTGACTTTTGCCATCTGGTTATCTCTAGTGCTTTCTGCCTTCCTGTCAATGACTGGAGCCTGTCTTTCCAGTTATCTTGCTTATGTCAGAACTCCTCAGAGTCGAGTAGTACCTGTGATCCTGTGATCCTGTGATCCTGTGATCCTGTGCTCCTGGCTGGAAGAGCTCCTGTGACTCAGGCTGCCTCTGGGATTCTGAAATCCTGCTGCTCTGAGCGCAGTGGTTCCTCAGCTGCTCTGAGTGTATTGGTTCCTCCACTGCTCTGAGTGCATTGGTTACACCCTACTCTCAGCAATGGACAGATCATGGAAAGAGGAACTAAACAGAGACACAGGGAAATTAACAGAAGTTATGAACCAAATGGATTTAACAGATATCTATAGAACAGTTCATCTTAAAATAAAAGAATATAACTTTTTCTCAGCACCTTACGGTACCTTGTTCAAAATAGACCATATAATTGATCACAAAGCAGGCATCAACAGATACAAAAATATTGAAATAATCCCTTGCATCCTATCAGATTACCATGATCTTCCACAATAAAAAACCAATAGAAATCCCACATACATGTGGAAGGTGAACAACGCTCTGCAGAGGGTAAGAATCTTCTCCCAATACCCTATGCCCCAGAGCTACAATTAGGAGTGTGGCACATTCAGTACCCATCAACCACCCAAACCCCGTCCCTCTGGAACACCACTCCCCTTCTGCACCTCCCTTGGTCCTTTTTGCTGGGGCAGACACCTAGGTGGTCTGCTCCTGTGAAGACCCCATATTCTGAGCCATCCTAGAGGAACCACTAAACTCAGAGCAGAGAAGGAACCACTGCATTCCAAGCAGCAGGATTTCAGGATCCCAGAGGCAGCCTGAGTCCCAGCAGTTCTTCCTCTCAGGAACTCAGGATCACAGAGATATCTGGACTCTGACACAAGCAAGATAACTGGAAAGACAGGCTCCAGTCAGAGACAGTGAGTGCAGGTAGCACTAGAGTTAAGAAGAAACTCTAGTTTAGTAAAGAAACTTTATTAAAACTCAAAGCACACATTGCACCTCACACAATAATAGTGGGAGATTTCAACACCCTATTCTCAGCAATGGACAGATCTTGGAAACAGAAACTAAACAGAGACACAGTGAAATTAACAGAAGTTATGAACCAAATGGATTTAACAGATATCTATAGAACATTTCATCCTAAAACAAAAGAATATACCTTTTTCTCAGCACCTCATGGTACTTTCTCCAAAATAGACCAGATAATTGGTCACAAAACAGGCCACAACAGATATAAAATGATTGAAATAATCCCTTGCATCCTATCAGATCACCATGGACTAAGGCTCATCTTCAATAATGACAAAAACAATGGAAAGCCCACAAACACGTGGAAGCTGAACAAAGCTCTACTCAATGATGACTTGGTCAAGGAAGAAATGAAGAAAGAAATTAAAGACTATTTAGAATTAAATGTCAATGAGGACACATCACACCAAAACTTGTGGGACTCCATGAAAGCAGTGTTAAGAAGGAAACTCAAGCTCTAAGTGCATACAAAAAGAATATGTAGAGAGCATACACAAACAACTTGACAGCACACCTGAAAGCTCTTGAACAAAAAGAAGCAAATACACCCAAGAGTAGAGGACAGCAGGAAATAATCAAACTCAGGGCTGAAATCAACCAAATAGAAACAAAAAGAAGTATACAAAGAATCAACAAAACCTGGAGCTGGTTCTTTGAAAAAATCAACAAAATAGATAAACCCTTAGACAGACTAACCAGAGGGCAGAGAGACAGTATCCAAATTAACAACACAAACTGAAGAAATTAAAAAAATCATCAGACCCTACTACAAAAGCTTATACTCAACAAAACTGGAAAATTTGGATGAAATGGACAACTTTCTAGACAGATATCAGGTACCAAAGTTAAATCAGGAGCATATATACCATCTAAACAGTCCCATAACCCCTAAAGAAATAGCAAAATCATTAAAAGTTTCCCCACCAAAAAAAGCCCAGGACCAGATGGTTATAGTGCAGAATTCTATCAGACCTTCAAGGAAGACCTAATATCAATTCTCTTTAAATTATTCCACAAAATAGAAACAGAAGGGACACTACCCAATTTGTTCAATGAAGCTACAATCATGTTCATACCTGAGCCTCACAAAGACTCAATGAAGAAAGAGATCTTCAGACCAATCCCCCTTATGAATATTGATGCAAAAATACTCAATAAAATTCTGGCAAACCAAATCCAAGAACACATCAAAACAATCATCCATCATGATCAAGTAGGCTTTACCCCAGGAATGCAGGGATGGTTCAATATCCGGAAATCTATCAAAGTAATCTACTATATAAACAAACTCAAAGAAAAACAACAACATGAGAAAGCATTTGACAAAATTCAACATCTTTTCATAGTAAAAGTCTAAAAAAGATCAGGAATTCAAGGCCCATACCTAAACATTGTAAAATCAATATACAGCAAGCCAGTAACCAACATCAAAATAATGGAGAGAAACTTGAAACATTCCCACTAAAATCAGGTACTAGACAAGGCTGCCCACTTTCTCCATACCTATGGAATATAGAACGAGAAGTCCTAGCCAGAGCAACTAGACAACAAAAGTAAGTCAAAGGGATACAAATAGGAAAGGAAGAAGTCAAAATTTCACTATCTGCAGATGATATGATAGTATACTTAAGTGACCCTAAAACTTCCACTAGAGAACTCCTAAACCAGATAAAGAACTTGAGCAAAGGGCTGGGTTATAAAATCAACTCAAACAAACCAGTAGCCTTCTTCTACTCAAAGGATAAACAGTCTGAGAAAGAAATTAGGGAAATGCTACCCTTCACAATAATAACAAATAATATAAAATACCTTGGTGTGAATCTAACCAAGCAAGTTAAAGATCTGTATGACAAGAACTTCAAGTCTTGAAGAAAGAAATTGAAGAAGATTTCAGAACATGGAAAGATCTCCCATGCTCGTGGATTTGCAGAATTAATATAGTAAAAATGGCCATCTTGCCAAAAGCAATCTACAGATTCAATGAAATCCCCATCAAAATTCCAAATCAATACTTCATAGAGATAGAAAGAGCAATTTGCAAATTCATTTGGAATAACAACAACAACAACAACAACAACAAAAAAGACCAGGATAGCAAGAACTATTCTCAACAATAAAAGAACTTCTGGGGGATTCACCATCCCGGACCACAAGCTGTACTATGCAGCAAAAGTGATAAAAACTTCATAGTATTGGTACAGAGACAGGCAGGAAGATCAATGGACTAGAACTGAAGATCCAGAAATGAACCCACACACCTGTGGTCACTTGATCCTTGACAAAGGAGCTGAAACTGTCCAGTGGAAAAAAAGGACAGCATTTTCAACAAATGGTGCTGGTTCAACTGCAGATCAGCATGTAGAAGAATGCAAATGGATCCTTTCTTATCTTCTTGTACAAAGCTCAAGTCCAACTGGAAAAAGGACCTTTACATAAAACCAGATACACTGAACCTAATAGAAGAGAGGTGGGTAAGAACCTTGAATACTTGGGTGCAGGGGAAAAGTTCTTGAAGAGAACACCAATGGCTTATGCTCTAAGATCAAGAATTGAGAAATGGGACCTTTTAAAAGGGCAAAGTTTCTGTAAGGCAAAGGATACTGTCAATAGGACAAAACAGCAACCAACTGATTGGAAAAAGATCTTTACCAGTCCCACATCTGATAAAGGACTAATATCCAATATATAGAAAGAACTCAAGAAATTAGGCTCCAGACAACCAAATAACCCTGTTAAAAATGGGGTACAGAGCTAAACAAAGAATCCTCAACTGAGAAAACTTGTATGGCCAAGAAGCACATAAAGAAATGTTCAGCATCCTTAGTCATCAGGGAAATGCAAATCAAAACAGCCCTGAGATTCTTCCTCATACCAGTCAGAATGGCTAAGGTCAAAAACTCAGGTGATAACAGATACTAGCAAGGATGTGGAGAAAGAGGAACACTCCTCCATTGTTGGTGAGATTGCAAGCTGGTGCAACTGCTCTGGAAATCAGTCTGGCGGTTACTCAGAAAATTGGACATATCATTACCTGAGGACCCAGATATACCATTCCTGGGAATTTAACCAGAAGATTCTCCAACATACAACAAGGACACATGCTCCACTATGTTCATAGCAGCCTTATTTATAATAGCCAGAAACTGGTTAGAACCCAGATGTCCTTCAACAGAGGAATGGATACAGACAATGTATGGTACATTTACACAATGGAGTGTTACTCAGCTATTCAAAACAATGAATTTGAGAAATTCTTAGGCAAATGAATGGAACTAGAAAATATCATCCTGAATGAGGTAACCCAATCACAAAAGGACAACATGATATCTACTGGCTGATAATTGGATATTAACCCCAAAGCTGGCAATACCCAAGATACAACTCACACACCACATGAAGCTCATGAAGAAGAAAGACCAAGTGTGGGTGTGTCGGTCCTTCTTAGAATGAGTAACAAAATACTCAAGAGAGCAAATATGGAGACAAAGTGGGGGACATAATCTGAAGGAGGGGCCATCTGGAGACTGTACCACCTGGGTATCTATCCCATGTGAAGTCACCAAAGGAAGAAGCTGATGTGGATGTCAGGAAGTGCATGCGGACAGGAGCCTGATCTAGCTGTCTCCATTAGAGGTCTGCCAGAGTCTGACATATTCAGAGGCAGATGCTCACAGCTAACCATTGAGCAGATCATGAGGTTACCAATGGAGGAGTTAAAGAGAAGACTGAAGGAACTGAAAGGGTTTGCAGGCCCCATAGGGAGAACAATAATACCAACCAACCAGAGCTCCCAGGGTCTTAACCACCAGCCTGGGAGCACATAGGATGGGATCCATGGCTCCAGCTTTATATGTATGGGGGAATGGGCTTGTCTGGCATAGGTGGGAGAGGAGATCCTTAGTCCCAAGAAGGCTGGATGCCCAGTGTGGGGGAGCTTGAGGGGGGAAGGTGCAAGTGGGGGTGGGTGGGGGCACATCCTCATAGAAGTAGGAGTAGGGGGACTAGGATAGGGGTTTCCTGGGCAGGGGGAAAATGGGGTAAGCAGATAACATCTAAAATGTAAATAAAATATCCAGTAAAAAAGAATAAAAGGCAAACAAATAAATACTTTATCTTTATCCATCCCACTTGATGCTTGCACAGAGAAGATACCATGGTTATCATTAGCCAGGAAAACAAAATAAAACAAAACAAAAGTGTAATAGCTAGCAAAGACAGTGACCAGTTAGGAAATCTGATCACTGTTCTCTGTCTGTCAACCCTGAAGATGCTGGATCTTGAGTGAAGAGGGAGGAGAAACCATAGTACTTGACTATCAGTCACTCTACCCAGAGGTTTAGAAAGGCAATCGAAGTTCAATCAATATTTCCACATTTTATTGTGCACCCTGGGGCCTCAGTCCTGTCTTGCCTGAGGAGTGGTGCAGTGAAGGTTCAGGAAAGAACAGAAGATTGAAATTGAGTATGGCATTGGGATTTTAAATGGATTAACCTGTAACAACTGAAAGTGACTGGATATATCTGACATATACCAAGGAGGCAGTAAGGCACACAAATAGGAATTCTCATTAGTATTGGGTATGTAATAACTGAGAAAAATAAATCCACTTAGTACAGAATTCTTAATGAATGATTTGGACAGAGACTATTTTCTATGTTTAATGTACTTTATGGATATTATCAAATTCAAATATCCTTAGAAACCTGGCTTTGCTCTTTCTCTTAAAGGAAGGAAATAAAATATACTCAGAGACAGGGAGTTTTTAAGAAGCATTTTCTGTCTCCCATACATACAAAGTAGTAGGGATGGGATTCAAACCCAGGGTATGATTTAAGCCCTGATATCTGAACCACTATGTTTAGTAGAACGGTATAATGGAAATTTAGGATGCCACTGCCAGCAAGCACTTAAATAGACAGCTGGTTATTTACATAGTTTGTTCATTATTTTCTGCCATCTTTAGTCTATATAGTGAAATTTGCTTTATTTTACTGGGTTCACTATGAATAGAATGAGATAAGAAATGGAAACTAATTTGAAAAATGAGGCATTAGCATATTACCATCTATGTTATTGTAGTATCTGATGATAAGTCAAAAAAGAAAACAAACAAACAAACAAACAGATGCTTCAGGAAATGGGCAAGATTGCTGTCTCTCCTGGCTCTTTCCCAATCCCAGCTTTCTCCCTTGGAAGATCAGGTAAGAAATCCTTTGCTATTCTTGTATGTATCCAGCTGAAGTCTGTAAATGACAGAATGAGTGTGCTGGGATGCTTCACAAATTATGCAGCAGGCCTCTTCCCTGTAGAGTTTTTCATAGGGTGCCTGTGTTTGAACTCTTATTTTTTAATAGGTCTCAGGTTTCACTTTCTCCTTGTATATAGTTAATTGGATGGTGGTATGTCTATAGTTACTTACAATTAGGAATCTGTTTTCTCTCAATAAAGGGTTGCTTAGCCTTTGTAAGTGATTGTGTTTATTGGACCAATTCATCAATTAATTTTCTGCACATGCTTTCTATTTCTCTTGTGAAGTTTAGTCTGAAGCCACACTCACTGTATCCTAGAGCCTTCTGGCTAGCCATCTAAAGTAGAAGGTACTTTCAGAGAAGAAGAATGTCTCAAAGTGGAGTATCACTGTTGGGATTTCACTGAATCCCAAGAATTTTCAGTTAGTTGTGCTCTATTGATCAGCAGTAGCTCTTGTCATCACTTCTTTCACTTTGCTTATAAGCATGCATCATTAGCCACAGGTGACACTCATTCTTTCCTGTGAAACAACAGAACTTGCTCCAGTATTAGTAGGCCAAATTAACATTCTTTTTTTGTCATTCTATCATTGTGGTACACCCTCAGAAATTGTTCATTCCATAGTGAATGAACAATCTTCAAAAATAGGATGGAATACAATAACCATATTTTGTTTAAGTCTCCACACTTTTTTATACTGTTGCTTTTTTATTTCCAGTGACAATAAGGGGCTAGAGACAGGGCTGCGTAGTTAAAGATACTTACTGCTCTTACAGAGTTCCAGGTTTGGTTCCAGGAACCCAGAGGGTGGGTCACAGCAATCCATAATTCTAGCTCCATGGGATCTTGTGACCTTGTCTGGCTTCCATAGGCACCAAGAATGCATGTGGTACACATACATACATGCAGGCAAAATACTAATACACCTAAAAATAAATCTAAAATTATATTTTAGCATAGCAATTAATGTTTAACCAGCCTCTTCAGCACATCAAAATTTTTTTATCTCAACAATTCTAGATAATATTATACTATATTATAGCTACTCATTGTTTTGAGGGTTTTGCTGTCACTGTCTTTGTTAATTTTCAGTTTTATTATACTAACCCTCAATACAGGTATATTTTTCTTAGTTATTCTTGCTATATCTTGAGATTTCTCTCCTTAACGTTTCTGAAATATCCATACCTTCCTTTATTTCTTTTAGTATTTCTTCTTCACTATTCTCTCTTTTCTTCTTTCACTACAGAAATATACTTTTCTACTACATCCCTGTTTCTGAACATTTGTATAGTTTGCTCTTTTATTTCTGCTATATTATATGCTATTTCTTATTTTCCAATTTAATACATATATCTTCTATATTTACACTGCAGAGGAACTTAGTTTTGTAATTTTAATTATACATTGTTATTTGGAGAAATTTGATTTGTTCTTTCTGAATATTTTAAATTATTTTGTTTCCTACTTAATAAGTTGATACTATTGCAATTTAGACCAAAAATGTCCCAAGTAAGTTCATGTATTTGTTCTGTTGGTCCCTAGTTGGTGACTATTTTTGCAGTGGAAGGATCATGGAACCTTTAGAAGATAGAACATTTTTGGAAGAAATACTCACTTTATGGGGGTCTGGATTTCAGGTTCTATTGTCTGGCTCTACTTTTTGTGTGCTCTCTGGTCCTGTGTGGGGATACACTATATCAGACAGCTTTCTGCAGCCATGTCTTCTATGATGGAATCTGTCCCTTTGGAACACTGACCAAAAATAAGTCCCTCTTTCCCCTTGAGGGTTTTGTTGTGTTATTATCATTAGTTGTTCTATTTTGTTTTAGTTAATGTATTTTATCAAAGTAATATAAATGAAATTAAGAGTGCATTTGGGTACAGAATAGTGGTCTAGGATGGAGATACATTTCCTTAGGAAAAGGAAGTACAATAGATAGTTATGGAAAGATTAGGGGCAGAGGAGAGAGAGACTATAATGGGAGAACTAAGTGGGGAGGGATAGAAAAGAGGAAGGAGGAATGGAATACAGGATGATACAGTTAAAATGAAAGGCCATTTAAGAAGTTATATAAAAACCTACTACATAACAAGTTTCTTGATATAATTACATATATGAAGGCAATCAAAAGGAAATAGCCAAATAATGGTAGACACAGAGCCCCAACTGGACATGTATTATTATTAAGTGAAGCTTTCAGTACCAGGATTCTGTGGGACTATGAAAGGATAGCTTGGTTTCTGGTGGAGCACTGGCTAGAGATGGCTGGAGACCCTGCAAGGGACTGAATACATTTTCCCACACTCCCAGACTCCAGGCTCCTGACATGTGGCCAAAGACCTCCATTAATCTGTACCTTTCAGTCACATAGGGCAATGCCCCTACAGCCCCTCCCAAAGAGAGGTTTATGTCACCTAGCACAGGTAGAGAGCATGACTACAGGCCTCAGGGCCTCAAGAGATCTCCATATTAATGAGATACCTAAGGTCCAGAGGGCGTAGACAATTCCTTCCCAGACCCTCCTCCCTCCTCCCTCCCTATTTAACTTAGGTCTGCCATGAGAAATGGAGGGGGGGGTACAGCTCATCCACTTTCCACCACAACAATAAACCTTTTAAAACCATGGACTTCCCGTGTCTTTGGGGCCCCACCATGAGGAACTGTGGAGAAGGCCTTTGACTACTGAGCTGCTGCTTAATCTCCTGCTAGAAGACTTCTCTACATTCCAGACATGGAGCTTTGCCAATTCAAGCAAGGTAGCTGACCCAGCCAAGAGAGTGCCTTAACCAAGAGTCTCTACCCTCTCAACTCCCCGCAGGGCACCACCAGAGCTTTTCCCTCTCATCCCTCTCAGCTACGGGCCTGTCCAGTCTGTATGCCCTCAGTCTCAGTTCTTCTGTGGCTCCCAGCAGCTTCTCAGAGCCCAAAGACAGAGACCACTGGTCTCCCAGTTAGCTGCTTTGGCCCAGAGACCCCCAAACCAGGAGCTCTGCCCCCTGCAGGACTTCAGACTGAGAGCTCCCCATGCCCTGGCAGAGTCCGGTGGCTTCTCATAGCCTGATGTCTGCCAAGCGCCCATAGAGGAAACTTAGTCAAATTCCTGTGCTTCTGCCTCCCTGTGCCATGACAGACATGTGGGGACTACAATACAGTCCAAGAGAACCCACACCCACGTGCAAGCTACAACCCCGCAGATTCAGCTACATAAAGTTGAACTTTTAGCTAAAGGAGTCCCATGAGAATCTCCAATAGTCTAGGCTATTTCCAAGACAATAGGTTGCTCTCCACAAAGTGATAGCAAGGTCCTATTGCTCATTGCTCAAGATAACAGCTACAGAACTCACTGAACATGGAGAAGTCAACTTGGTGCTTGCATAGAGCCTTCACTCCTAGATTACTCTACAAGCTACCAAAATAGAAATGTAAACACCAATGCTTGTATTTCTACAAATCCTTTGATATACAATGGTGTCCTGCCACAGGATATGCTAGTGCAATGGTGGCATAGAGGTTGTGAGAATAACTAGGAATGTCTGATACCAATGACCAGCTTTGACACGATAGAGTAAATTGAGGCAGGCAGCCAGTGGAGACTTCAGTGCTAAGAGCAACTGATGGAGCTGGTCCAGATACTGACAGGGAGTGCTGCCTATGGCAGCTAGAGTTAGAGAAATTACTTAGCAGACCTTTCACTGAGGCAACAGTGCTTAATTTACTGGGGCTGGCATTCCCTGTGGGAGTGAAAAACTTAGAACTCTTTTTAACTTCTTGGGGCCGGTAAAAAAGAAAAGGAAAGAGAAAGGAATCACACACACACACACACACACACACACACACTGAATGAATTAATCAAAAGGCAGATCCTGATAACATTTTGCTTACATACACACATACACAGGCAGACAGATGGACAGACATATAAATATTTACACATTGAATGGATGGAGTACAACTCCAGCAAGCAGATTTGATGGATGGAACAACGTTCCAACACACTTCACAAAAACACTCTTTACACACACACACACACACACACACACACACACACACATATATATATATACATACATGTATATGTATATACATACATACTTGGAAGGAGAAGGAACAAAGTTCCAACAAGCAGGCCCCAAACATTTCACACACACACACACACACACACACACACACAGGCACACACAAATATACACACAGTGGGTAGAAGTAACAATGTTCCAATGGCTTTATTTTATCTACCATAGCTTATATATCCCAGCAAAAATATTTCAAGCAGTATGAAAATCCAATGTGATCATGTTTTAGCTTTCTTCTATTGAATGGCTATGAAAAAACAGTGTGTTCTCCAATAGTTTTACAAAAAATAACATTATGTAGTACAGGTAAAGAACACAAATTATTCCTAAGAACCCACGTACAATCATAACCAAGAAAGTTGGTATAGATTAACAAAGTGTGAAGAAGCAAGGTATTTTTCTCAGCCAGTTTCTCTTACTGGCAGGCAGCAATTTGCAGTTACAAAGAAATGATTGATTATCTTATTGTTTATCTTTAAAAGTAATCTTATAAGAATCTTAAAAGAATCACAAATCTGAGCTTCCATATATAAAAATCAGTCATATGTACTTTAAATCCTCAGAATGCATATCTACTCATCAGCGATTCTTATTTAATCATATCAGGAAGCTGAGGGCAAAAATGAGTATAAGAAATAAATCACCAGTCCAGCCTTAGCGAGAATCATGTCATCCAGTGCTGCCATTGTTCCTGTCTCCTGACCATAAAAGGTCCCTAGCTTAACTAATAAGAGGGTGCCTTTCTGAACTTCAAATTGTTCCCTATGATGATTTTCTAAATCAGAGCAAATAGCAAAAACATCTTAACCTAGATTCCTTAACAATTTAACTTCTCCGAATGCTTTCTATAGGTGGTAGTCATTGCTGACAATCTACATTTCTACGTTCTTTCCTAGGATGGTGATTGAATCATAAATATCCAACAGCAATGCTTGAAAGAGAGCAAACATAATACTGTAAGTGCCAGAGACAATGCCCAGTGAGGGATTAGAAGCTTCCTTAGAGTTTTCATAAAATTCTTAGAAGAAGAGGGAAATGAAGGCAGCAAGCAGAGCAGAACTCTGTAGCAGCATGAAATAGGACAAGTAGTACTCTGGGGTCATGCTTCAACTGAGCCACACCCATTGTGGCTTTGCTAAGTGGTTGGCCATATTCCATGAGTTCTTGAGCCCTTTTACATTCTTCCTGCATATCCCTTGGCAATCTGATTTATCTCAAAGCTCACTCCATGGTACAGAACTTATACCCAATACTGCATGAGTGAGCAAGAACCTAAGACTAGATAACCCAGGGACTTAAGGTAAAACTAAATTCTAAAAAAAAAAAAAGTAGCAGTAAAATGAGTCTTAATGACATTCAGCTATACTCATAGATAGGTGCTGTGCTCAGCCATCATCAGAGATGCTTCTTGCAGCGGTTGGGAACAAATACAGAGACCCACAGCCAAACATTATGAAGTAAGAGAGAGGTCATGGAGCATGCAGGTGTCAATGAGATAAGTTCTATCAGATCTTGCCCTCAGGGCTCAGAGAAACCTGAAGAAGAGGAAGTCAAAAAAGGTGTAAGAGCCAGAGGGATTGCAGGACACCAATGAAACGTCCTCCTCTTGAGGCTGACTGCCAAGGTCTAGCTATCAAAGTATTGAATTCTAGCAATCAGAAGCCAAAAGCCCCCCTTTGGCTTCCTTCATCAACATGCCCAATCAAAGTTAAACACCTCACCCTAACATGAGGTTTCCCACTTTACCTATAAATTACCACTTGCCTATGGGCCATGTCTCTTTTCTCTCTATCAAGAGTCAGTCCCTGCCTGGCAGTGGTGGCACACGCCTTTAATCCCAGCACTTGGGAGAGGCAGGTGGATTTCTGAGTCCGAGGCCAGCTTGGTCTACAGAGTGAGTTCCAGGACAGCCAAGGCTATATGGAGAAACCCTGTCTTGAAAAACAAACAAACAAAAAAAACGAAAAGAAAAAACAAAAGCAAAACAAAACAAAAAAAGTGTCAGTCCCTTGTCCACCCCAGCCCCCAGCCCTAACGAATATCTCTCCCCTGTTCACTTTTCCCTTTCCCTTCTCTCTCATCCTCTACCTCCTGGCTTTGTCTCTTAGTCCCAGCCCTTTGTCCTTCTGGGACAACTAAATCTTCTTTGTGCCAAGAATTTGGTCTTAGAGTATCTTGAGCTGCCTTTGAAATCCATACATTTGTCTTACTTTATTATTATCCCTTATAATCCTGTTTGTTTTCTAATGAGAGACAGAGTGAGGATGGTTCCTAATGGGAGGAGAGGTGAGGTAGGGAGGAACTAGGAGAAGTAGAGGAAGGGAAAAACATAATCAGGATATACGTGTGAGAAAGTTGTATTTTCAGTAAAAGGAAAAAATTAAGCCTACTTATTTTGTAATATGTATGTGATATTTATGATTACCATTTTGCAGTTTGTGCATTTGTGCACATGTGCACTTGAAAATGTTTGTTATGGACATAATCCTTTGTTCCAGGACCTCTGTAGAATTATCTACATTCCTAGTGTGTTGCTTTCTTACACTTCTTTATTTTTTAAATTCTGAACATGTAGGTTCAAATCATGATATGCCATGCTCTAAGTTACTCCAGTTTATGCAAAACTGTATTTTCAGACTGTGCCTTTCCATCAGATTCTCCATTATCCAAGTAAATTTCCAATTTATCTTTACAGTGGAGAATAACTGTACCTGGATAGACACATGAGCAGTGCTATGTGCCAGCTACCATACATACAACACAGGATTACAATTACTTATCCTGGGAGTAGAATGGATGCCATCTTATTTATTGAAATAAATTGAGACTGCAGAAACACACAGACATTTTAACCCTATATCAGGAAAACCAGACTTGAGAATAGACACACTAGAGCAAAGAACTTTAGTAACTACGTATTCTTGATCACAAGACAGATAGAATCCTAGTACTGTGATAATCGTAGCCCCATTGACCTGATATATGGTGAACCAGCAATGTGTGAGAGATCAATAAACAGGTAGATCCTGATTTGTCCAGGATCTTCAGCTAGGCTTAGTCTATGCTGTTGACAAGTATACTTAAATAGCTATCTGTTGTCTGGATCTGCCTTCTTGCCCTTTTGCCTACATTCCTTGACTCAACTCTGCAGCTTAACTTTGACCCTGAATTAGGCTCTATAATACCAACTGGTGTGTCTTTTAAGAGGCATTCAACTCCTTCTTTATTTTACCCCTAAAGAGATTGCACTTGGATTTCTATAAGTTTCCAAACTTTACTCAAGCCCCTTAGAGCTTCTTTGAAACATTGAAACATCTTGGCTCTAACCTTTTGTAACCATTCTGCACACAACACACACACACACACACACACACACACACACACACACACACACACACACACACACTGTTTGATATATGAGTTTGCACACACACACACACACACACACTGATATATGAGTTGATATTAGTAATCAATATTGGACTAAATTAACATGTTTAATTTAGTTTGCTTGGGTCAGTCCTACTTAAAAAATAATCAAGAACATCTGACAAATTTATGACTATGAAACTGCCAAAACTTGTGAGTTTATTGTTATTCAATAATTCTGTGATTCTGGCAAGACATGATGTGTTTGTCTATGTTTCATATATAGCATGCTCTTGACACTGTGTTACACAGTGCCATATTTATGAGAATTTGATATCACCTCCAGAGAAGTCTTAAGCTTTAATCTAACACTTAAGTTTTCTGTTAACACAGTGCCACTTACATTTTTATACCAGGTTTTGTTTTCCCCCTCTGAGAGGTATTATACTCTAAGACTATAACCACATGTGTGATGCTTCTGGTTTACATCAACACTACATTTTTGAGGTTGCCTTTCCACTGTTATTTTCCCTTTGGCAGAGAATGTAATTCATTGAAGGCCTGATTTTATTCAGAAGCCATTTACCAGATTTTCTTAAGGTTTTCCCTTCACTGTCTTCTTCGTATAACTATCAAATCATCCTTTCCTCATACATTTTCCAATTTACTAGAAAGGAGTTACAAATAGAGAATAGTCTAAAAAAATCACATAAATAGAATTCTTGATGAAAGAAACAGCAAAAGAGATTTTTTTTTTGAGCTAAGCATGATTGACTATGGCCCAGAAAGACAATTCATGTTCTACCATGGCAATAGTTCCATGAATGTTATTGTAACAGAATAGCAATACCAACAAATCCCAACTAAATATGTGTTTCATATACATTGGTGGAATTATCAAGTAGGCAAATTGCAGAAAAGCAGGTAAATCTTAGCTATGGACATTTGATGATATCTGATGGCATTGTTAGACTTTTGAATGGTGGAAATTTGGGGTCCTTTTATGTATTCCTAAGGATTTATCCAATTGGTCACAAAAATGATAATCACTTACAGAGATGGGTAATAAATGGCTGAGAGGGCTATTTGTCTCTGAATTTGCACCATTTTGAACTTTCTACACCATTGAATTTATAAGCAGTCAGTCAGCCTTTGTAGTCATAACTTCTTTTCAGGAATGTTCATTCTTAGGATAATGAATTTAAAATTAAATGTCAAGATCACAACTGCTTATAACTACACTTCCAATGGATCAGATTCTGTTTTCTAGCATCTGTGGGAATCAAGCATATGCATGGCACACACACACACACACACACACACACGTGTGTAGGAAAAACATCCACACACAGGAGATAAAATGAAAATAATAAAACTACATAATGTTAAACGTTCATTGTAGCAAGTTCATTGTAATTAGAATTTTAATAATATATACTAGGACATAACTGTTTCAAGTTAAATTTAATACAATGATGAGTTTTATTTAGTTAGTTTGGAGTAAAAAGTTACTATGAGGAAATGACTTTTGTGAAAGTGTGGAGTAATCATGAATTCTTTATTGCTTTGTACACTCTTCAATGATGGAAACTATTGATTTTAATAAAAACACAGAGTATTCATACGGCCTACAAGAAGAGTTTAATAGAAGTTAAGGTACAATCAAATGTATTTTTCAGAACTTACGCTGATAATTTTATTTATAAAAAAGGAGCTGGCAAATGGAACAAGAGACAGAAGTACATTGATTTCTTAAAGAATTTCAAAGAAAGTATCACTGGAATTATTCAGACAGTATGTCATGGTGTTAATTTCACATTGGATGGCAGATGGCAGTGAGCTTCCACATATAGTACAGTTAAAACTTCAAATTTTAGGATGTTTAAATGGTGCCCTTTTCCCATATGATTCTGTTCACAAGGATGACTATGATCAGGATTTGCACCACTATTCATTTTCAATTTTGTCTTCTTACTTAGCTCTATATTTTTCCTGTATTACTTTGAAGTGGTTTTTAGCTTTCTGGACTTCTACTTTTTTTCTTTACTGTAGGAAAGGATGATATTTTTTTTTTATTGGATGATTTATTTACATTTCCTATGTTGTCCCCTTACCCCATCCCCCACCACCCCCTCGGAACCCCCAATCCCCTCACCCCTCCTCCTTCTTCTCTGTGGCTGTAACCTCTATCTACCCCCCCCCACTCCCACCTCCCCACCCTCAAAATTCCCACCCCCTGGGGCATCCAGCCTTCATGAGGTCAAGGTTCTCTTCTTCCACCTATGCCCAGCAGGGCCCTCCACTTTTACATATTCAGCTGAAGCCCTGGATCCCCCCCCCTAAGTGCTCCCAGGCTGGTGGTTTAGACCCTGGGAGCTGTGGTTGGTTGGTATTGTTGCTCTCCTCATGGTGCCACAAATCCTTTCAGCTCCTTCAGTCTTCACTCTAACTCCTCTATTGAGAACCCCATGATCAGTTCAATGGCTAGTTGTGAGCATCTGCCTCTGAATATGTCTGACTCTTGAAGGCCTCTGAGGAGATATCCATATCAGGCTCTTATCAGCATGCACTTCCTGTCTTCCACATCAGCATCTACCTTTGGTGATTGCACATGGGATAGATACTCAGGTGGAGTGGTCTTGAGACGGCCCCTCCTTCAGTTTCTGTCCCTCACTTTGTCTCCATATTTGCTCCCTTGAGTATTTTGTTGCTCCTTCTAAGAAGGACCGAATCACCCTCACTTGGTCTTCCTTCTTTATGGGCTTCATGTGGCCTGTGAGTTGCATCTTGGGCATTTCAAGGTTCTAGGCTAATATCCAATAATCAGTGAGTGAATACCATGTGTCTTCTTTTGTGATTGGCTTACCTCACTCAGGATGATAATTTCTAGTTCCATCCATTTACCTAGGAACCTCTCGAATTCATTGTTTTTAATAGCTGAGTAATACTCCATTGTGTAAATATACCACATTTTTTGAATCCAATCCTCAGTTGAAGGACATCTGGGTTCTTTCCAGCTCATGGCTATTATAAATAATGCTGCTATGAACATAGTTGAGCATATGTCCTTATTATATGTTCGAGCATCTTCTGGGTATATGCCTAGGAGTGGTATAGCTGGATCCTCGGGTAATGCTATGTCCAATTTTCTGAGGAACCGCCAGACTGATTTCCAATGTGGTTGCACCATCTTGCAGTCCCACCAACAATGGAGGAGTGTTCCTCTTTCTCCACACCCTCGCCAGCATCTACTATCACCTGAGTTTTTAATCTTAGCCATTCTGACTGGTGTGAGATGGAATCTCAGGGTTATTTTGATTTGCATTTCCCTGACGACTAAGGATGCTGAACATTTCTTTAGATGCTTCTCGGCCATTCGAGTTTCTTCCGTTGAAAATTCTTTGTTAAGCTCTATACCCCATTTTTTAATAGGGTAATTTGGTTGTCTGGAGTCTAATTTCTTGAGTTCTTTGTATATATTGGATATTAGCCCTCTATCAGATGAAGGATTGGTAAAGATCTTTTCCCAATTTGTTGGTTGTCGTTTTGTCCTATTGACAGTGTCCTTTGCCTTACAGAAACTTTGCAATTTTATGAAGTCCCATTTGTCAATTCTCGATCTTAGAGCATATGCCATTGGAGTTCTGTTCAGGAACTTTTCCCCTGTGCCCAAGTATTCGAGGCTTTTCCCCACCTTCTCTTCTATTAGTTTCAGTGTATCTGGTTTTATGTGGAGGTCCTTTATCCACTTAGACTTGAGCTTTGTACAAGGGGATAAGAATGGATCAATTTTCATTCTTCTACATGTTGTCTTCCAGTTGAACCAGCACCATTTGTTGAAAATGCTGTCCTTTTTCCACTGGACAGTTTTAGCTCCTTTGTCAAAGATCAAGTGACCATAAGTGTGTGGGTTCATTTCTGGGTCTTCAATTCTATTCCATTGATCTTCCTGCCTGTCTCTGTACCAATACCAGGTAGTTTTTTTTCTTTTTTCTTTTTTTTCTTTCTTTTTTTTTTAATTTCTTTTTTTTTTTTTGAACATGAAATGCTTTTTTATAGCATGTTTTACAAGGGGAGGGGGTAAGAGGGTCCAGGTGGTGGAAAAGTACAAAATCCTCTTGGCCTGTGCCTTGAAACATGTCATGGTCTTTATGGTACACTGCCTTGAATTATGATCTACCTGCAGTTCTTCAGAAGATATGGTACACTGCTTGTGTTATGGTCTCCCTGCTATTCTTAAGAAGACATGATACTCTGCTTTGAGTCTATCTGCAGTTGCTAAGCAGGATCTTGCCGTTGCCAAGCTTCAGAGGACATTGTGCAGGTGGGGAAAGGTAGGGGGTAAGGGTAAGGGTGAGGGTCCTGGCTTCTGGCATCTCCCCCTTCTCTGTTTAGTTAGAGAAGGCGTCTTATGTTCAATCCCAACTATGTTAGTTTTGAATTTGGATGTCTAATTATGGGGGGTCTTAGACAAGTTCACAACCCCAAAACACTGATGTGAGACGAGTCACATCGATGGTCGAAGGCTTTAGGCTGTCGACGATGGGCAACGTCAAGGGACTCTGATGTGGGTGAAAGGAGGGTGAGAGCCCTGTCTTAGGCCATGTAGGCTGCACCCACTCCCAGCACCACGCACTCCTTTTCGGCTGCATTGGGTGGGCCCCTGGGAAGTGGACCTACAATAATCCCGTCATTGGGCTAACTCACAGCCATCCTAGTCTCTTGTAAATGTTCAAGTTACCAACCATTTGTCAGTTTGGGGTGTAATATTGTCATAAAGGAAGGCTACCCAATGTTAGCGGCCATATCAAGGGTGGCCTTGGTTTAGGAAAAAGCCAATTTTTGTTGTGGTGATCAAGAGGCCAAGCTCTCTAGCGAGAGAAATGAGGGCAAAGCCAGGCATACCAGGAACCCTTCTGGAGGGCGTGGAAGTCTAGGGGTCGACTGTAGGGGATGCAGGGGAGCTGACAGCTGTGTCAGTCTCCTGCGGAGTCACTTCTGGATCCTCTGCAATTTTCAGCTGATGGTAATGAACTTCAACTGCCTTCTTGATGGCAGCATCAACCTGGTTCCATGGATGACAGGTCACGGGCGATGATCTCTGTCTTGGTCAATCTTGATGTCGTGCGCACATCCTCTCAATGAGGGTCCGTCCGGATGGGTCCGTGCCTCGAGCCCCACGTCTGGGTGCCACTTGACCCGACTGGCGGGTCCTGGTTATTCGGGGGGCGAGGAGGACTGCAACCTGCTATTCTTCAGAAGATATGGTACACTGCTTGAGTTATGGTCTCCCTGCTATTCTTCAGATGATATGGTACACTGCTTTGAGTCTATCTGCAGTTGCCAAGCAGGATCTTGCAGTTGCCCAGCTTCAGGGGACCTTGTGCAGGTGGGAAAAGGTAGGGGGTGAGGGTAAGGGCGAGGCTCCTGGCTTCTGGTCCATCTGGGTTAGAACTTCTAATAGCAGGCATCATGGGTGATTCAATTTTACCTGGAAAGAAAAAAGAAGGGGATTCTCAGGGAGATTTCTCTTCCCTGGATGTAAATTGTTATTCATCGTATTTATGATTGGGCCTGGCTTTGTGAGGGTATCTATTTTTTTCATTAATATTTGTGGTAGCCGGTTAGCTGTGCCTTCTGTGGTATTGGGCAGGCATATCAGTCCTCGGCTCCATAAGGGAACTGGGACTGGGGCATTCCCTTTATGGGTATGAGGGTCCTTCCCCATATCTGTGGCAAAGTTTTGTTGGTCTTGGTGGTGCCCGAGGTCACCAACATGGTCAGCAAGAGATTTGCCATGAGCTTTCAGCTTTAGAGAGAGAAAAGTGAACAAGGCTTGATGGAGAGTATTTCAGGGGGACTCCTTCTGAGGGGGTACCGTTCCCCCTCTTTTGTTTTTAAAGCCAATTTTTCAGAGTTCTTGTAAAATCAGGGCAGAAGCGCCAACAGTTGCTCCTTCCACACTCAGAGAGTCATGAAGGCCTTATTTAAGGGTATATAAATCTATATTAATAATCTTTTGTCAAAGGACTTTTATAGCTCCACTGACAATTAATCAGACTATATGATATATCAATTAGAAATAGCTTTTTCTACTTTTTGTGAGATTACCTCTCTTTTGTCAATTAACTGTTGAGGAAGTTAGGGTTTACCTCTCTCTTGAGAATATTGAACAGAGATTTAAATTCTTTTGTGGAGAGCTTAAAATAGTATCTTAGCCCATTTGCATCTCCTAGAAACTTTTGAAATTAATTTAAAATAAATAGACGCCCTTTTTTTTAAATCCTTTATCTGTGTGGGGTTTTTATTGGGTATTATACGTATTTACCTTTCAATGTTGTCTCCTTTCTCATTCTCCCCCCAAATCCCTTATCCCCTACTCCTTCCTCCTAATTTTTGTGATGGTGTGCTCCAAACATCCTCCCAGTCCCATCTCCCTGCTCTCGAATTCCAACACAGTAGGGGATCCAAAAAGTTGCTATCTCAAAATATCCAGGAAATCCAGGACACAATGAGAAGACCAAACCTAAGGATAATAGGTATAGATGAGAGTGAAGATTCCCAACTTAAAGGGCCAGTAAATATCTTCAACAAAATTATTGAGGAAAACTTCCCTAACCTAAGGAATGAGATGCCCATAATCACACAAGAAGCCTACAGAACGCCAAACAGACTAGATCAAAAAAGAAATACCTCCCGTCACATAATAATCAAGACTCAAAATGTACAAAACAAAGACAGAATTTTAAAAGCAGTAAGGGAAAAAGGCCAAATAACATATAAAGGCAAACCTATCAGAATTACACCTGACTTCTCACCAGATACTATAAAAGCCAGAAGATCCTGGACAAATATCATACAAACCCTAAGAGAACATAAATGCCAGCCCAAGCTACTTTACCCAGCAAAACTCTCAATTACCATAGACGGAGAAACTAAGATATTCCATGACAAAACTGAATTTACACAGTATCTTCCCACAAATCCAGCTTTACAAAGGATAATAGCAGGAAAGCTCCAATACAAGGAGGGCAATCATACCCCAGAAAGAGCAAGAAAATAATCCTTTTCCATCAAACCCAAAAGAAGATAACCACACAAACGATGTCTCCACTATTACCAAAAATGACAGGAAGCAAGAACACCCTCTCCTTAATATCTCTTAACATCAATGGACTCAATTCCCCAATAAAAAGGCATAGGCTAACGGACTGGATATGCAAACAGGACCCAGCTTTTTGCTGCTTACAGGAAACCCACCTCAGTGACAAAGACCGACACTACCTTAGAGTAAAAGGTTGGAAAACAATTTTTCAAGCAAATGGCACTAAGAAACAAGCGGGAGTAGCCATTCTAATATCGAATAAAATCAACTTTCAACTTAAAACTATCAAAAAGGATAAGGAAGGGCATTTCATACTTGTCAAAGGAAAAGTCAACCAACATGAACTCTCAATTCTGAATATCTATGCGCCAAATACAAGAGCATCGAATTTCATAAAAGAAACCTTACTAAAGCTCAAAACACACATTGCACCTCACATAATAATAGTGGGAGACTTCAACACCCCACTCTCAGCAATGGATAAATCATGGAAACAGAAACTAAATAGAGATACAGTAAAACTAACAGAAGTTATGAACCAAATGGACTTAACAGATATCTATAGAACATTTCACTCTAAAGCAAAAGAATGTACCTTTTTCTCAGCACCTCATGGTACTTTCTCCAAAATAGACCATATAATTGGGCACAAGACAGGCCTCAACAGATATAAGAAAATTGAAATAATTCCCTGCATCCTATCAGATCACCATGGTCTAAGGCTGGTCTTCAAAAATGACAAAGAGAATGGAAAGCCCACATTTACATGGAAACTGAACAACACCCTACTCCTTGATAATCAGGTAAGGGAAGAAATAAAGAAAGAAATTAAAAACCAGGTAGTTTTTATCACTATTGCTCTGTAGTACAGCTTGAGGTCAGGGATGGTGATTCCTCCAGAAGTTCTTTTATTGTTGAGAATAGTTTTCGCTATCCTGGGTTTTTTGTTATTCCATATGAATTTGAGAATTTCCTTTTCTAACTCTGTGAAGAATTGAGTTGGGATTTTAATGGGGATTGCATTGAATCTGTAGATTGCTTTTGGCAAGATGGCCATTTTTATTATATTAATCCTGCCAATCCATGAGCATGGGAGATCTTTCCATCTTCTGAGATCTTCTTCAATTTCTTTTTTCAGAGACTTGAAGTTCTTGTCATACAGGTCTTTCACTTGCTTGGTTAGATTCACACCAAGGTATTTTATATTATTTGCAACTATTGTGAAGGGTGTCATTTCCCTAATTTCTTTTTCAGTCTGTTTATCTTTCATGTAGAGGAAGGCTACTGATTTGTTTGAGTTGATTTTATAACCAGCCACTTTGCTGAAGTTGTTTATCAGGTTTAGGAGTTCTCTGGTGGAAGTTTGGGGGTCACTTAAGTATACTATCATATCATGTGCAAATAGTGATATTTTGACTTCTTCCTTTCCTATTTGTATCCCTTTGACTTCTTTTTGCTGTCTAATTGCTCTGGCTAAGACTTCCAGTACTATATTGAATAGGTAGGGGGAGAGTGGGCAACCTTGTCTAGTCCCTGTTCTTAGTGGGATTGCTTCAAGTTTCTCTCCATTTAGTTTGATGTTGGCTACTGGTTTGCTGTAAATTGCTTTTACTATGTTTAGGTAGGGGCCTTGAATTCCTGATCTTTCCAAGACTTTTATCATGAAGGGATGTTGAATTTTGTCAAATGCTTTCTCAGCATCTAGTGAGATGATCATGTGGTTTTTTTCTTTAAGTTTGTTTATATAGTGGATTACATTGATGGATTTCCGAATATTGAACCATCCCTGCATTCCTGGGATAAAACCTACTTGATCATGATGGATGATTGTTTTGATGTGGTCTTGGATTCGGTTTGCTAGAATTTTATTGAGTATTTTTGCATCGATGTTCATAAGGGAGATTGGTCTGAAGTTCTCTTTCTTTGTCGGGTCCTTGTGGGATTTGGGTATGAGTGTAATTGTAGCTTCATAGAACGAATTGGGTAGTGTTCCTTCTGT
>NW_021604562.1:8763305-8816501 GCF_004785775.1 Grammomys surdaster | reverse complement strand
TTGGCATTTTCCATCAATTATCCTTTGAAGTGCTGGGTTTGTGGGAAGATATTGTGCAAATTTGGTTTTGTCATGGAATATCTTGGTTTCACCATCTATAGTGATTGAGAGTTTTGCTGGGTATAGTAATCTGGGCTGGCAATTGTGTTCTCTTAGGGTCTGTATGATGTCAGTCCAGGCTCTTCTGGCTTTTATAGTCTCTGGTGAGAAGTCTGGTGTAATTCTTATAGGTCTGCCTTTATATGTTACTTGACCTTTTTCCCTTACTGCTTTTAGTATTTTTTTCTTTGTTTTGTGCATCTGATGTTTTGATTATTATGTGACGGGAGGTATTTCTTTTCTGGTCTAGTCTATTTGGTGTTCTGTAGGCTTCTTGTATGTTTATGGGCACCTTGTTCTTTAGGTTAGGGAAGTTTTCCTCAATAATTTTGTTGAAGATATTTACTGGCCCTTTAAGTTGGGAATCTTCATTCTCATCTATACCTATTATCCTTAGGTTTGGTCTTCTCATTGTGTCCTGGATTTCCTGGATGTTTTGAGTTAGGAGTTTTTTGCATTTTGCATTTTCTTTGACAACTGTGTCAATATTTTCCACCATATCTTCTGCATTTGAGATTCTCTCTTCTATCTCTTGTATTCGGTTGGTGATGCTTGCGTCTGTGACTCCTGATCTCTTTCTTAGGTTTTCTATCTCCATGGTTGTCTCCCTTTGAACTTTCTTTATTGTTTCTATTTCTAGTTTCAGATCCTGAATGTTTTTGTTTAATTCCTTCTTTGTGTTTTCTTGCATTTCTTTAAGGGATTTCTGTGATTCCTCTTTAAGGGCTTCTATCTGTTTACTTGTACTCTCCTGTATTTCTTTAAGGGAGTTACTTAATTCCTTCTTATAATCCTCTATCATCATCATGAGAAGTGATTTTAATTCTGAATCCTGCTTTTCAAGTGTGATGGGGTGTTCAGGGCTTGCTATATTGGGAGAACTGGGCACTGATGATGCCAAGAAACTTTGGTTTCCGTTGCTTATGTTCTTGCGCTTGCCTTTCGCCATCTGGTTAACTCTAGTGGTACCTGCCCTCACTGTGTAAAACTGGAGTCTGTATTTCCAGTTATCTTGCTTATTGCAGAGCTCCTCAGAGTCCAGAGGTCTCTCTGGTCTTATGCTCCTAATCTCCTGGGTGGAAGAACTCCTGGGACTCAGGCCACCTCTTGGATCTGGAAATCCTTCTGCTCTGAGTGCAGTGGGTCCTCGATGACTCAGGATTCAGTTTCAGCTGCTCTGAGTGCAGTGGCTCCTGGATGACTCAGGTTTCAGTTTCTCAACAGGACAGGAGCAGACCGACTCTGTATCTGCTCCAGCCCAGAGGACCAGGCAGGGGCGGAAGGGAAGTGGAATTCCGGAGGTGCGGGGTTTGGGTAGCTGCTGTGCCCTGGATGTCCCTGGCTCCCTGATGTATCTCTGGGGCTTAGGGAGTGAGATGGAGTTCTTACCAGCTGCTCTGAGTGCAGTGGCTCCTGGATGACTCAGGATTCAGTTTTTCAACAGGACAGGAGCAGACCGACTCTGTGTCTGCTCCAGCCCAGAGGACCAGGCAGGGGCGGAAGGGGAAAGGATGATATTAAATGTAATTTTCCTCCTTTGTTTTGCCTCCCAATGTTTTGAATGCAAAACTGTCCAATTGAAAAGTAATACTCGTATTGAACAAATGAAAGAGAAAGTAGTAGCATATATATATATATATATATATATATATATATATATATATATATATATGTATATACACACACATACATATATAGAGGCAAATAACTGAATCTGCATTGCAGGATAGAAAAGAAACCACAGATTTTAAAATCAATGATTTTTTTTTTTTTACCCATTCTTATGGATGATATCACATGTAGTCTTCAATTGGGAGTAGAGATAGTTATCAGCCTGGTGATCTCTGTCAGCCTGGTGATCTCTGTGCTATCTGCATGGCCAGGCCAGACCTGACTTCCTTAGACCTTTATGCTTATCTCAGTCATTTGCCCTGGACTCTTATCTTGAGTACTATTTCTCAGGCAGTAGAACCCAACATACATACATATATATATATATATATATATATATATATATATATATATATATATATATATATATCTTTGAATAAGATGATTATCACAACCAAGGAAATAATTACTTGTATTCTCCCCTTTGTTATGTCACTTGAAATATATTTTTTTTCTGAAGAATATAGTATTATTAACTAGAGTCATTACGTCATATATTAGATGTTCAGATTTATTCATATGATGTAACTACAACTTTGAACTCTTTAACTAAGATATCTACCTTTTATTTTCTTCTGTTATGTACCCTTCCATTCTTTCTAAATAACTAATATATTCCTTATATAACTGAAATTATATGATTTTTTCCTGTTATATCTGGGTATCTTTCTTAATTAAATTTCCTTTCAAGTTCATCTCTTTTGTCATTGCAGCAGGACTTCATTGTTTTTAAAGCTAAAAAACATTTCTTTGTATTCGTATCTAAATGTATTAACCTATTCATCCATGAATAAAAAGTTACTTCTCTATGTTGTGAATAATTCTGCAGAAAGTGTAAGAGAAAAGAGAGCTCTTCAAAAGGACTTATATCAGGTAGTTCTCTGTCACAGTGACAAAGTTCTTGACAAATTAAACCTACAGCCGAGCAAGGTTTAATTTGGATCACGATTTTCAGTCATAGTTATTTTAATTAATGTTTTGAGAATTTGGTAAAATGTGTTTTGAGAACTTTCATGAACTCCTTTCAGATCCAATCCCATTCCCTTCTGACCCCACTTTGTATTTTTATTTTTATACACCACTCAAAAACAATTTGTTTTGCCCATATAATCTTTGACACATAGCCTTCTACTGGAGTATGTCAATATACCAGGAAATATATTATTTTTGTTCAGTCAAAACTTTTAATAAAAATAAATGTTTTCATGTAGTATATGTTGATATGATTTCCCTCTCCTGATTACTTCGGGATCTTCCCCCTACTTCCTTATCCACCCAAATCCACACTTTTTTCTTCTCTCTCTTATTAAAATCCAGCCATCTAAAACTAATAATGTTAAAATAAAAGTAAATGAAATAAAAACAAAGAAAACAGACTTAAGGAAAACTGAGTCTCTCTGCATTTGTTAGTTGCCAAAGTCTTTTTGACTAGGGGTGTTACTTCATGCTCATGGCTTCTCTCCATGTTACAGTTTGGTTGGGCTTGGGCTTGCATAGGTCTTGTGCATGTTGATATAATTCTTGTGAGTTCATGCAAATTCCCTGCTGTCTTTGAGCTCATTATTACCTTGTAATCATCCATACCTCTGATTCTTAAACTCTTTCTTCTATTTCTTCCATAGTGATTCCTGAGCTTTGTCGGGATGGGACATGATATAAGTATCCCTTTTAGGGTGGAACATTCCACAGTACAACATTCTTTGTACCTTAACCAGGGTGAATATCTGTGCTAATCACCATATACTGAAAATAGAAGCTTCTCAGATGAGGGTTGAAAGATTCATTAATCTATGGATAGTTGTAAGTCATTAAGAATAAGTGAGTGAAAAAAAAGAATAAGTAGGTGGGCGGGTGGGGCACCCTCATAGAGGCAGGGAGAGGGGGAGAGGAAAGGGAGTTTGTGGAGAGCTAGCTGGGAAGGGGAATCACGTTTGAAATGTAAGTAAATAAAATAACCAATAAAAAAGAGTTTATTACTGAACCTATTTAGCAGAAAAAATAGTAGTTGGTTTTCCCCTTGGATCTTTGACCTCTTTATTTACAGGTTTTTGGTCTACCAAAGAAACAGGTATCAGTTTTGACTTGTGGCATAAGAATTAAATAAAATAATGGGTTGCTCTCTGATATACTGGCCACTACTGCACCAGTGAGCATGCTTTTGCCAGGTCACTTGTTATTGTAGATCTTAGGGTGAAAGAGTGATGTTGAGGATTTTTTTTCCTTCAGTTTGCTAAGTAGAATGTTTCAGCACTATGAGCAACAGCTGGTAGGGTGGAAGCTTCTAGTTATGTAGCAACTAAATATCTCTCCATTATGGCTTAACTATGTGGCATCTTCTGCAAGAGGTTCTCACACTGAAGTTGTGGAATGTAACCAAGACTTTGGTAAGAATCAATAATGTTTGTAGATCTAGGGGACCAAGGGGACCAACAACTCCAAAAGAAGTAATCTGTTCACAGCAGTGGGGTTTTAATCATTTTCTTGTGATTATTGAGTAGGGAATTAGTAAGGGCATTGTCAACTTCATTATAGAATAACTACATTTTAATTTTCTCTCTCCAGAGAAAACACACACACACACACACACACACACACACACACACACCTGTCTCTGTCAGGAATCGTCTGCAGTAGTAGTAATAGATAGGTTTTCATACAAGTTTTACAAAAAGGATCTTTTGTGCTCTATTCTTTCACCCTTAGGAAACTCAACATGTCCCATCAAGAGCATGCGGAAGAAGTCATCTCATTGTAGCCTATGATCAGAGTGGGAGGGCCAGAATCTAAATAACTTTTTAATGATCTTCACCAAATGACCTTTCTTTCGTTATGCTCTACCTCTTCTCAATAGTATAACAGGCTCAGAACCTAGCATTTAAGCACAGATATTTTGGAATATATAAAGTTCAAATTATGACAATACTGTTTTTATTTTATTTAGGTATATAAAATTTGTCTCTGATTCATTGTGAGCCCATTTAAAATGCTTTGGCTTGGTGGTTATATAAAAGTAATTAGTAAAGGGGAAACCACATTTTCTTTAATTTCGGAATTTTGAGCTTTTCCCTTGATAACATGTGATATATTTTCTCACAATTCCTTCCTAGGTAAATGAGTGAAATATTAGTACAATGAGCAAAACCATGACATTCCATAGGTTGAGTATATTCAGTGAGTGTCAATTTAATGTTTAAGATTATTTTTTCTGGGATATAAACCCTTGAAATAGAAGAAGTATCTGAAATCATCAACGCTGTTTTTAAGTCATATTAAATTTCAGTTTGAGTAGCATCCATTCTGATTTCTATAAAAAAGTGTTAAAAATTGTTAACAGTAATGCCAAGTTTATTTTTCTCTATATCATTACCAATATTCACATCTTTATTTTTATAATAACTATGCTAATTAACAAGGGATAATATTTACCATGTTACTCTTTTTTATAATGTTAGTAGAATAGTTAGTTGCTTGAATCTGGATTTTAGAGATTATTAGGATTATAAAAAATTTTAATTGTTGTTTTGCAAGTTGATTTTATATCATAGAACTTATCTGAATTGGTTCATTAATTATGTTTCTCTCCTGCTTATTGTTGTTATAATTATTATTAATAATAGTAGTAGTATTTAGTTCCTTCTACATATAGGATAACAATATGAAAACATACTTCTGCATTTTTTAGGATGCGTTTTTTTTAATTTATGTGGTCTCATTTGCATTTCTAGTATAATTTCAAAGTACAAGTAGCAAATCTGAACAGATTTGGATTCATTTATTCTTAGAGGAAAATCTCCACATTGACTATGATGGTAACTGTGAGCATTTCACAAATAATTATTAACATTTAACTTTTACATCTTTGATTTTAGAATTTTTACCATGAATCAGTTTTGTAGCTTGTCACATACATTTCCACCATCTATTGATATCACCATGATATTTTTGTCCTTCAAGGTTTTCTTGATTTAACTGAGTTTGTTAATGCCATATTTAAAGAAGAAAGAATAGTTCTTGCATTGATTATCCAAGAATGCATCAGAATCATTTAGAAGCGTAATATAGTACTACTCTTCAAATGTAGTACTATGATCTGCAAGATGTCTAATCTAAAAGTTCTAGATGAAGGCCATCCTCTCTTTTTATTGAATAGCACAGCAAATATGGTATCAAAAGGGAATGAGGAACCTTTGTCTTAATTTTCAATGCCTTACTACTTCGTCACCACATCCCATGCACACATAAATTGTTCTGAGTTAGGATATTAAAGTTTCTCACAGGAAAAAAACAAGAATCATGGTACACCAGGGCATCCAAATCATAGTATGGCAGGTTAAACTGATTTTTTTTCTTAAAGGTCAGTTAATTCTGAATAGGTTTGGGTAAATAGTATGTAAACAGAATGAGTATATAGTTACAAATGACTGCAACACACATTGTTGACATGGATAAAGTTTGGGTAAAAGTTTGATTTGTAAAAGTAAACTTCAAAGAGCATTTGTCAGAAAAATAATTTCCACAATGTTAGATAACAAGTATATTGATTTGTATTTACGAAACTACCCAATCATTTTCTTTTGATTGTTTTGTTTATTTACATTGCAAATGTTGCCCCACTTTCTGGTGCCTCCTCCAAAATTTCTTCACCCCACCCCCCTCCCATTTGCCTCTGAGAGGATACTTCCCCATACACCATCCACCACCCTCACTCACTCATTAAACCCTTACATCACTGCCTCCACATTCCCCTTTCCTGGGGCATCAAGTCTCTATAGGATTAGGCACATCCTCTCACACTGATGCTAGACAAGTCAGAGAGCAAAATATATTGATTTGTATATATGAAACCTTCCTTGCATTTTTATTTGTAATCTCTGTATGTATTTATTATGAACATGATCCTTTCTTTATAAAATAATTTAGGAGTACTTCTTTTGCTTTTAGTTTTTGACTCAAGAAATACTGGCATTGGTTCTTTGAATCTTCTCTAAACTTCAGCATTGAAAGTATCTACTCCTTGACTGTTGAGTAGAGTTTTGAAAAGCTTGTTAATTTTCAGCACTAAGTGGCTTTTGAAATTGAAACTCACAGGAAAAAAACAAAAACAAAAAAGACTTAGCTCCTAGTCTTTCAATTGAAGAAAATTATCTATACTGCTATTATTAATGAGACCTATGATGTATGCCCTTGGCATTAAACTTTATATTTATTTAGAAAAAAAATATTTACATTATGCATTTGTCAGTTGGTAAAACACAGAACAATAAAATGTAAGACACTAGTAAAACCTTAGGTTGAATATATGTGTTTATTTTGTTGGGATATCACAGAGCTTTACAGATAGTGGGCCAATCCAACTTTAGCTCATTACATGCTCTGAAACTACCAAGGCTGCAGTTTTGACAAAATTTGTGTGGGGTATATATACTAAATAATCATTTTAGGAAGCATAAAATAGAGTAAAGAGATGGTATGTTTCAAGTATAGACAGAAAATAAATCTTGATAACTGTATCCAGTAGACCTGTTCTTCAACAATAATAGGGAGATAAAGATTTTCTCAGAGAATTAAAATGAGAAGGACTGGTAGTTTTTCTTCCTCAAAAGAAATACTAAAGGAAATTATTCAATGTGAAATGAAATTATATTAAACAATAATATTAAAGTATAAGAAAATTAGGACACATTTTGGTAAATGAAAATTATAGAAAAATTCATCCTCCTTGTGCTTATACTGAGAGTAAATTGATTTTTAATTCTGTGGTAAAGTTAAAATATTATATTGTTAAGAACATCTACAAGTAGATTATGTTAGGAGTCATACAATGTATATTAGATGATAATTATGACATGAATAAATAGATTTATAATCTTAGACCATATTAGAACTTCTAGAGTATGATTGCTTAGCTATTTAGAGGCATGAGCAACCTATAAGTTCTAAAACAATGAAGAAATGTTTGTCCCCACCTAGCAACCATTATGAGCCTATATAATTTCAGGGGCAGGATTGGGACTTTAGACCTCCTCCTACTGCATGACAGAATATTGAAGAGACCAATCTTGTTCATGTCTTGCGTAGGTAATCACAGTTGCGGTGAGTTCATAAGTGTTCACTCATGTTCTTGTAATGATTCTTAGTTAAACTCATTTCATAAACAGAGAACAGGAAAAGAACATGAATGGAAAGAAAAGATTAGTTGGAAAGAGAAGGGAAATAAAGAGAAGTGGGAGTTGGACAAGAGAAGGTGACAGGGGTGACTATGATAAAAATACATAGATATGAAAATACTACAATAAAATTTGGTATTATATACATGTTAATAAAAAGAAAATATGTTTTAAGATCCCTGGTGACCACAACATATGGCCCATAAAAGTTACATAAAAGAGAAGCCAAAGAATGCAAAACTTGTTTATTTAAAGTCCTTGCATAAACAAAAGAAGACAAGAAAATGAATACAAAGCAAATATGCAATAATCAGTGTGGTGTTCAACTATAAAACATAATACAAAATAATATATAATAATTAGCATATATAATATTTATTATATATTATATAAAATATATTATACTAGTAAATTATAATTATTATTATATAGATGACTTATGCTCTCTATATAATTTTACTTGTATCTGCATTTTTAAGGCTCACCATTTGGCACTGGATAACTAATTTGTGTCTGAACAAGACTATTTATCCCACTCTCAACATTCCTTAGTTGACTATAGTTCTTTGTCTAAGGTTGAGGCCTCATGGGCTTTTTCTCATCTACTTTGGCAGGATTATTGCTGTTGTTTTTGTTCAGCTTATGTTTAGGAAGCCATGTTTTCCACCAGGTACTCCAAACACTACCATAACCTAGTCTGACCACCTCACCTATAGAATAGTCAGCCTCTAGACTTCTGCCCAGACCTCCCCTACTTGCAACCACTGACAGGTCCCTTCTGCACTGCTTCTACCAAAATGTACCTGAATTTTAAGGATAGAAAATTAATAAAGAAACAATATGATTAAACAATACTACAGACTACATGGATCTAATATCCACGAAAGGTTCAGCAAATATGCATTCTCAAATAGAAATACAGTAACACAAATAATTAATAAACAAGTTCAAGAAGTTTGAAAACATAAGACATATCTTTTCTGATTATAATGGAGTGAAACTAGAAATCAATAACAATAAAGAAGGAAAATTATGGCATACCAGTGACAATAATTGTGCCAAATATGTAACCCATATGTAACAATAGCAGTTTAAACACTTAAAACATTTAAAAATTGTTGGAGAATGTAGAAGAGTTGGAGGGTAAAGGGTGTAGTGGAAGTGATGTAAATATCCCAGTTGAGTGTAAATTCTCAAAAATAGGATTAATGTAAAAAATAGGATTTCATGGAAAAAAGAACACTTAAAGTATACTTCAGTGAAGCCTTAAATAGTAAGTTTATATCCTGAGCCCCCATCTCCAGACTCAGTGACCATCAGGGAAGAGGGATGGGAAAGACTGTAAGAGCTAATGGCAAGGCAGGACTGGAGTAGAAGTGAAAGAATATCTCCTGGACACAATACAATCACTGTATTCAGGATCCCACCTTATCTGTGGTTGCTTGCACAAGTAAGATCCAGTCAATCATCCACTGTGGATGAGGAAGGGGTACTTGGTCTCTCATTTATAATTGAAGAACTATATGCAGTTATATTTGGGGGGAGGCAGTTTTCTTTATGGTCATGGTCTATGGTTGGCTAACCAAATACCAGTTAAGAGGCCCCACACCTATGTGTATCTGGACAGCACAAGCTGGACTCCATAGGTTCCTAAAAAAAAATCAACAGAGCATAAAGTTAGGAAGGGGTTGGAAGGGTGGTAAGTGTGCATCTGAGAGGAATTATAGAGAGGCCTTGGGGAGCAAATATGATCTAAATACATTGTATGAAATTCTAAAAGAATTAATACAATATTATAGTTAAAATACATTTCAATATGAAAGCACACTATATCAAAAGTATGGGTTTCCATATAGTGGTCTAGGGTAGAAGTTTGTTGCAAATAATTCTCAAGTTATAGATGAAGATTCCAGATATCCTAACTATATTATTTAAGGAAGTACAGAAAGAACAAACTATACTGAAAGTTATCAAAATGAAGTAAGTAGTGATAAGAGCTGACATTTTCTGAGCTTGCTTGTCTCTAACAACCCAGTAGGGTTGTCTATAACCTTCTGACACTATGATACTATGTTGTCCTCTTCAACGTTCACACGCAAACACTATGGGATCAAGTTACCATTAAAATATATAGTGTATCTTTTTAAACAAATTAATAACCTTGTCTTGGGCTGCATTCATAGTTATTCTTAGTCCTTGATTGCAAGTAGCCTGATGATTATATGTTGAACAAGCCTGCTAGATTTATGATTTCAGAGATTACAGTCCTAATTGAGTCTCATTGCCAGAAATTCTGTCAAGTGTCTTATGATAAATTTCATTTTTGAAATTGGGTGAAGTACACATGTCTGAACCAGTTTCAGAGGCTCGGGCATGAAAAATACTGATAAGCCAATTTTCTATCACATATGGGGCTTGAGTTAAGAGATGATAGTACACCCAAAATGTACTTTGCAATTTTTAATAGTGGTTACATATTGAACAATAGAAATCTTGTGACAAATGGGAGAGAACAGAGAGAAAAATGTTCATTATTTGATACTACATGAAAAGCCCATTTTCAAATGTCTTAATATATACAAGATTTGAAACACTTTGCTTTTTCTAAGTTTATAATACATTCTCTGTAGTAATATGCTATAATCATGCATAACATGAAAAGTGGGAATTACATAGAATAATTCTTATAATGCTAAGCCCATTTTGAGATACATTATTTTTGATATTAAATAGTTTTAAAGCTGTTGGATTTAGAATCACCACGATTAAACTTTCAAGCCCAGAAAGCTAATTAATTTCTTTTACAGTAAAGTCACACATAAAATAACACAATTTAAAAATGTTTTCCTTAGTTATTCAAACTTACTAAAATAACCCAACTTTAGTGGTATGTGTGTACAGCATATAATGTTAAATTCAGAGCATTCTTTGGAAAACTGTTTTTTTCTAATATGCAAAATATTTTTCTATTTGCATCTTTATTAAAAATATACAATTACATTTTCTAGAAGTTATGAACATGTATTTATATGTTCTATCATTTTTCTGAAATTTTTAGGGAAAAAAGACATTGTAGTTATAATTTCAATAATGTAAATATTAATTGATATGGCTAAAATATATTCTATGCACTCAGTAATATTTTTTAGAACTGTAAGTGATTCCCAAGGAGCTCCTAGAATCAGAAAGTCTGAGAATTATTGCCATAGTCAGTCATACTTTCATTTATCTGCCCCTCTTTATATGACTATCCTTTATATTCCCTTCCAGTTTTAGTAATCTGAATTATTTATTATTTGAAAAAAATTCTTAAGTTTGAATAAATTTTAATCATAAGTCCTCTCGCAAGTCCTTCCAGATCATCTCTATCTCTCTACTCACCCAACTTTAAGGTGTTTTTCTCAAAAAATAAACAAAAACCTCATACACCCCCACAAAACAAATGAAAACATATATAAAGGTAAAACCATGACCGTAATTACAAAATTACACAAATTATCAAACTGTAATCAAATAAGAGCACAGGCACAGACATACACACACACACACACACACACACACACACACACACACACACACCAAACACTCCCAAAATGATTCCCTCCCCCCAAAAAAGAAAAACAAAAACCACTATAGAGTCTGGAGTCCATTATATGTTGGTCAGCTGCTCCTGAGCATGCAACCTGTCCTGAAGTGATAGATATCACCAGTGTCACTCTATTGGAAGAAACTGATTTTTCCCTTTCCCATTAGGTATAAAATTTGGTTGTTAACTTTTACTCTAGTGGCTAGGTTTTCATTCATTCATTCATTCATTCATTCATTCATGTTTTACAATGATAATAAAATATAGCAAGATAAAACAAAACTGTCACTTCTGAATTGGGTAAGACAAACTGAAGTGACTTGAATAGGTATGGTCCCCATAGATTCATGTGTTTAAATGCTTCTCCACAGGGAATAGCAATATTAGGAGGTGTGGCCTTGCTGGGGTAGGTGTTCATTGTTGGAGAATGTGTGTCACTATAGGGACATGTTTTAAAGTCTCCAATGCTCAAGTTCCACCCAGTGTGAAATTCTGTCCCCTCTTGGCTGCCTTCAGATCAAGATTTGCCTCCTCCAACACCATGTCTGCCTGTATGCTGCTATGCTTTCCACCATAAAGATAATGGAGTAAACCTCTGAAACTGTAAGCCAGCTGATAATAAACATTGTCCTTTTAAAGAATTGCCTTGGTCATGGTGTCTCTTCTCAGCAATGGAAACCAAAGATGCAAACCAACCCAAGGAAAAATGCCCAAGAGAAAAATGACTTTTTCTGTATGTATGCTAATCTCCCAAAATAATTCTTTTGAGCTTTGAGCTGTAATTTAAAATTGAATTCTTCTCGGGAAGCAGCATATTGCTTGCCACATAGCTAATAAATACTAAACATTTATTGAACAAGTAATTTTAATTTAAAATTTAAATTAGCATTTAACATGTAATTTAAAATATATTCAGCATTTATCTTTGAGTGCTATTTTGTATACTTTATCTTCAGCTATTATTTCCTATATTTTAGTAATATAGTTTAATCTTCATGACATCCTCATTATATGAATATCATATTAATGCTAAAAGATTAAAGTAGAACCTGACATATGTCAAGGCTCAATAAAGTATAACTACTGCTACTTTTAATTTTAGGATGATCTTCCCCAAGTTGAAAAAAATTAAATCAGAAAAGGTCTAATTAACTTTTATAAATATGCACGGATATTATGTGGGAGTACCAATGATTAGAACTTCTAAATGTGATGATTGCACTTATAGTACTTACCTATATGCAAGTGGAAACAATTATGTTCCCATGGCTTAGAAAAAGGGCCATCCTTACCTAGTTAATGATTAAAATGATCATAAAGATTTGCTAAGGTAAATAAGAAAAAATTGTGACAGAAGACAGCAGTTTCTGTAGAAGTATATTTCTTCCCACAACAGTTCCTCATGAATCAGACAATAAGTTCATTCGGAAATAAAGAAGCAGTTGTTGGATCTGGAGGATAAAAAAAAAATATATTATATAATTATCTCTTTGGAAGGTTTGAAACATTTCTCTTTGGTCTTTCATAAATATGGAGAGAGTAGATAGATTTTGTGTTGGTGCAGGCTTAGATTCAGAGTGAGAAAGATGAAGTCTGGATTAAATACTATTGTGTGTGTGTGTGTTTGTCTGTATTTGTTATATATGTGATAAATATGTGATATATATATATACATATATATGTATATATATATGTTATAAATATGATATCTATCTATCTAAGTCTTCATAGTAAACTTCATAGCACTTAAGTTGGCCACAATTGTGGTCTCCAGATGAAGCTGTTTTGAAATTTTTAGAGGAATTTTAATCCAGCAACATGGTCACAGCCAAAAGAACTTCTAGGTCTGTGTGAGAGATAGACAAAGTGATGGATCAGAGAAAGATTTGACAGAATGAGTCAGAGATAGGACATGTCCCACTCTCACTAGAACAGACAGGAAAGAGAGGCTCCTTAATAGCAGTGAGTTGAGTTCTGTGTACAGTTGGACTCTTCAGTTAATGAGTGCAGTGTAGTGAAGTTGAGTTCCTCAGTGAGTTCATGCAGTTCAGTGCAGGTCAGCAGAGGCAGTTGAAGCCAGAGAATAAGAAGGAGCCAGAAGATTAGAGCAGATTGGCAGAGTTAATTTCAGGCCAAGCAGAACTATTCAGTCAGAGGCAGAGGGAGACACCAGATTGACTCAATCAACTTGGAGACTTGTTTGAGCCAGAACAGATGAGTTGGACCAGCCTGCAAGAGTTAGAATAGAAATAGAAGGCATGACTAGAAGGTACGTTCACACACAATTATTTTGTTTTAGTCTGTAAGTGATTTTATAAAATTTCTAGTAATTCCTTTATCTATATAGTATCATAGACTACATTATTTATAGCTGTAGCTCAAACCCAGTGCTTTGAACTCAAAATTCATGTATTTTCTTATTTCACTATATAGTGGTGGCCATGTGTGGACTCTTGCATTGTACATGTACATTGTGTGGATCATGGATATAAGCACCATGTGCAAGAACATGAAATATAATTGCGGCTCCAAAGGTTGTACTGAATCCCATCACTGTATATGACTACCTACTAAACCATGTATTCAAATCCTTACATTTTCATTTGTTAGAATAAACAATAATAAAACCACTCTCCACTTTTGGAGTATATATCAATTCTTTCTACCTATTTTAAGAACATCACTAGAGCCAAGTGTTGTGGTGCATGCTCTTATTTAGGAGGCTGCTGGAGGAGAACAGTGTCAGTTTGAATTATACAGTAAACTTCCTCAAAAAATCATTTCAACGTTCTGCTATTCTCATCAGTTTTTATTGTTGGTTGAACATTTGTCTCAATGTGTGCATGTGCACATGCACACACACACACACACACACACACACTTACACATCCATTGGTCTTTCTTTTCAACATGCATCTTATTTTCCTGTACTTCTCAATTATAAACTCTTTAAATTAATTTGCAGTTTTTCTTCAAATCCTCTCCCCTGAGGTTTTAAAATCTATCCTACTAATTGTTTTCTCTCCGTGACTTTGCTAGTTATTGGTGACCTTCGTTTTCAGAAAAATATGAGTTATTTCTGAGCCATTATTTTCTTTAATTCAGTAACAAAATCTATTTCTTGATATATATTCAATATTTGGCTGTTTACAAATCTCTTTGTCTCTTCTAATAGCACATTTGTCACTCATCTCTGTTTTGCTTTGTGATTTTGTTCTTTTCATCAAGATCTCAAAGTGTAACAATATACTAGGACTGAATCTTGATATCACTTTTCTGTCTCTATCTACTCTACATGCTAATTCCCTTTAGCTACCTTTTATTTTCCTATAATTTCTTTATCACATTTACTATATAATAAATATGTATCACATTTGTTGTTTGATTTCTTTGTGCACTTGAAAGTAACATACAAATGGCAATAATTTTAAAGAACTATATATACATAAAACTAAACTATACATACATATATACATACATATATGTATATATGTATATGAGATATATCATGAATGTACATTATCATACATGTTTCCATGGCTGGAACATGCTTGACATTCAAAAGCATTAAATGAGTAAATAAAATTAGAAAGGAAAATCACAATAAGGCAAAGAGCTTAAGAGGCTCCTATATAGATAGGCAAACAATAAACAGTATGTTACCTTATTAGAATATTTTTAATTTTAAAACTGTATTTTATTGAGGTACACGCTTGTGTAACATGAAGGAAAACTACTGGAAAAAAAAAAGCTGCATCTGGCTGTGAAGGTAAACTCCTAAAAATCATCTGTGTCTGAAGAGATATTGGTTGACTGATAAGATTCTCAGCATTGTGGAGTGGTTGTACTTTTGCAGGTGCAGAGGCTAATTACCTTATCTTGGACTGTATTCTGGTCCTTCAGAATAGCTGTTCCTCCCCACCCTCACCCTCTATGTTGTAACTACCATCTTCTGATAATAGTTAAAAGTCTTTCAAAATCTATTAAATTAACAGTCAACTAGTTCTGCCAATCTAAAAACTATGAGTGTCATCAGACAGTATCTTGAGTATATAGAAAATCTCCCCACATCTTGATGCACCTGCCTTTCTGATGTACCCTTCAATAAATTTATGACTTTCTCTGTTCTGAAAAACCATAAAAACCTCTTGAAACTCCTTTTACATTGGGACATGCAATATCCTAAATTCAGGATTCCTGGCAATGGTTACTCTAAATGGCTCCAGAATAAACTGTCCCTTATTCATTTAAGATGACACCTGTGGTTTTTCTGGTAACAGGCAACTTTGCCTATTAAGCCATCTTTCCCATCCCACTAATATAATTTTTAAATTATTGTCTGATCACGTGATTATAGAGTAACAATAACTGATAATGTTATGTGTCATTTGAATTTCAATTTAAACATTTTAAATTATGCTTATTGATGCTTCCAGGGACATAGGAAATAGTGCTACATGTCAAATTGTATTGATAAATATTTCTTGTGAGGAGCGAGTGTGGTGACCATTCCAAGATGGCGCCTGGGACAGTTGCCAAGTCTTATGACTAGTACCTGACTTCCTTACACACCCCTGAAGAGCCATGTCCGCAGGCTATACTGCGCAGACTCGCTGCTAGGCATTATCAGGCCATCTGACGAGCAACACCTTGGAGCAATTGAGAGCACCTGCCTGGCAGGATCTGAGTGGTGCAGGCACAGGGATTCAAGGGCAGACAGGGAGAGGCCTCAGGGGTTGTTGGACATTGTTAAGGTTCCTGAATAAACTGCTTTGAGAACTCCACGTGGTGTCGCTCCTTTCTGCGGGTCGAAACGAGAACAACAATTTCTGTTATTTTCATAAATTTTCTTTCAGAATAATACTACAGTTACCATTTATATACACAAACACAAATGTGACATTTTTTGTAGTGTGGTATATAAAGTTTATGGAAACCCAGTATTTTGGCTAACATCTTGTACTAGGCCTCAAAAGACTCAACCAAAGCAGAAAGCTACATGCCAAGTAATACAAGTGATCTCTGAAACTAGCCAGTCTTCATCAACAAACTAAAATTTATCAACAATGTTTTTGTTCTTTCTTTTATTCTTTATTTGGTTTTCTGTCTATAAAGACAAACCCTTCAGCTAAAGAAATTAGTTTTATGCTATAGTACAAGATGCTGCCTAATTCTATAATCACAAATGAAAAGCTAATTAGAATGTCAAACTTGTGAAAAATTTGACAGTTTATAGCAACTACAAAGAAACCTCAAAAACACTGTTCATAAGTCTTCATAATATTTAAGGAATGCAGAAACAACCTGGCTCTTGTTTTTTTTTTCAATGTCCCACTGCCATCTTCAGAGAGCATCCAAGGTTGTGACTGGATTACTTTGGTAGTGGCTTGTTGTTTTTTCATTGAACTTCCAGATCTTCCCCTTGCTTGAATCCAGGAATCATTTATGCCTTGAGAATATATGAAACTTGACATTTGTGTTGGCTAATGATTTAGTAGCAGAGATTGTATCTTTTATTGTAATAATAGTAGTTTTCGTTAGTGTCAGTTTCTGCTGGACACATTTTATTCTAGATTTTGGATAGTCATATAGATATGCATTTTACTTTCTTTGTCTATTTTTCTTAGAAATTTAGGTTATAGAGAACCATTTACTAAGTTAGTTCAGTAACATCTTCACGCCAAACCCATAACTTGTTTGATGAACACAGGTTGGGAATTTTTAAAGAATCATTTGAGTTTGACTTTCAGTTCTGGTTCTCTCCAAGCTTCAAGAAATTTCTAGACAAAGAAACGTCACTGTGAAAATACTACTCAATCCAAAATTACATAAACTTCTTATTTTTTCATTTTGATTTAGAGGGTTCAGATTCAATGTAAAAAGACAATCTTTAAAAGTAAAACAAAACAACCAACCAACCAAACAAAAACAGACTACTCCAGCTCCCAATAATGATAATCTTTTATGTATATAGGGATTATGTTTCAAATCTGAAAGGATATTCTAAATGGCCAAATAATAATAAAAATAAATGAAAAACCTGTCCATTATTATGTAGTGTGTTGAGATGAACAAAACTGTTCATTTATGAAGTATAAATGAAAATTAGGGTTCCTGAATATATGGTATTTCAAAAGACTGACAGGCAAATGTAAATCTTAAATAATTAATTGATAAAATACAGATTTTAAAAATATGTTTGTTTGGCTATTATTCTACTCTGAAGGTTAAGAAAGATACCATACTTATAAAGTTAGGCCTTCAGGCAAAGCATTTGGGGTTCTTTTTCAGAACTATCTAGGTTGAGCCTAGATATAACCATCATGTTTTATGGTACCACCCTGAACTCAGCAATCTAGATAAGAAACAAGCTAAGTTGTAGTAGATGGATACTATAGAAATTTACAACTGATCAAAATTCAGAGTAATTATCAAGGTGTGTCTAGGCCCTATTGCTACAATCATAAAATAACATCAGTAACTAAATCTCATAAAAGCACCAGAGAAGATTTAGAATAATTCTAAAAGAAGGCTTTGCTGTCTGTTTCTTTTTTATTGGATATTTTATTTGCATTTCATATGTAATTCCCTTTCTCCCCAACACCAGGACCCCCTATTCCATTCCCACTCTTGCTTCTATGAGGATATGCCCCTATTCACCCTCTCACTCTCACCTCCCAACCCATGATTTCCCCCACATTGGAGCGTCCAACCTTCAATGAACCAAGGGCCTCCTCACACACCTATGCCTGACACTGTCATCCTCCCCTACATATACAGCTGGAGCCATGGGACCCTCCCTGTGTGCTCCCAGGCTGGTGGTTTAAGCCCTGGGAGCTCTTGTTGTTTGGTATTGTTGCTCTCCTCATGGGAACACAAACCCTTTCGGCTCCTTCAGTATTCTCTCTCCCTCCACCATTGGGAACCCCGTGAACAGTTCAATGGTTAGCTGTGAGCATCCCGACTCTGTATATGTCAGGCTCTGGCAGATCTCTAAGGAGATACCTATGTCAGGCTCCTGTCAGCATGCACTTCCTGGCATCCACATCAATGTCTACCTTTGGTGAATGCACGAAGGATGGATACCCAGATGGAACAGTCTCCAGATGAGCCCTCCTTCAGTTTCTGTCCCACACTTTGTCTCCATATTTGCTCCCATGAGTATTTTGTTACCCCTTCTAAGAAGGGCCAAAGCACCCACATTTTGGTCTTCCTTGTTCATGAGCTTCATGTGGTGTATGAGTTGTGTATTGGATATTGCCAGCTTTGGGGGTAATATCCAATTTATCAGTGAGTGAATACCATGTGTGTTCTTTTGTGACTGGGTTACCTCACTCAGGATGACATTTACTAGTTCCATCCATTTACCTAAGAATTTCTCAAATTCATTGTTTTGAACAGTGAGTAGTACTCCATTGTGTAAATGTACCACACATTGTCTGTATCCATTCCTCTGTTGAAGGACATCTGGGTTCTTTCCAGTTTCTGGCTATTATAAATAAGGCTGCTATGAGCATAGTGGAGCATGTGTCCTTGTTATATGTTGGGGAATCTTCTGGGTAAATTCCCAGGAATGGTATATCTGGGTCCTCAGGTAATGATATGTCCAATTTTCTGAGTAACCGCCAGACTGATTTCCAGAGCAGTTGCACCAGCTTGCAATCTCACCAACAATGGAGGAGTGTTCCTCTTTCTCCACATCCTCTCCAGCATCTACTATCACCTGAATTTTTGATCTTGGCCATTCTGACTGATGTGAGGTGGAATCTCAGGGTTGTTTTGATTTGCATTTCCCTGATGACTAAGGATGCTGAACATTTCTTTAAATGCCTCTCGGCCATTTTGAGTTTGCTCAGTTGAGAATTCTTTGTTTAGCTCTGTACCCCATTTTTAAATAGGGCTATTTGGTTGTCTGGAGTCTAATTTCTTGAGTTCTTTGTATACATTGTATATTAGCCCTCTATCAGATGTAGGATTGGTAAACATCTTTTCCCAATCAGTTGGTTGCTGTTTTGTCCTATTGACAGTGTCCTTTGCCTTACAGAAGCTTTCCAATTTTATGAGGTCCCATTTGTCAATTGTTGATCTTAGAGCATAAGTCATTGGTGTTCTGTTCAGGAATTTTTCCCCTGTGCCTAGGTATTGGATGATCTTCCCCATCTTCTCTTCTATTAGTTTCAGTGTATCTGGTTTTATGTAAAGGTCCTTAATCCACTTGGACTTGAGCTTTATACAAGGAGATAAAAATGAATTGGTTTGCATTCTTCTACATGCTGATCTGCAGTTGAACCAGCACCATTTGTTGAAAATGCTGTCCTTTTTTCCACTGGAGTGTTTTAGCTCCTTTGTCAAAAATCAAGTGACCATATGTGTGTACGTTCATTTCTGTGCCTTCAGTTCTATTTGATTGATCTTCTTGCCTGTCTCTGTACCAATACCGTGCACTTTTTAATCACTATTGCTCTGTCATAAAGCTTGAGGTCAGGAATGGTGATTCCTCCAGAAGATCTTTTTTTTTTTTTTTTTTTTTTTGGTTTTTCGAGACAGGGTTTCTCTGTGTAGCCCTGGCTGTCCTGGAACTCACTAGGTAGACCAGGCTGGCCTCAAACTCAGAAATCTGCCTGCCTCTGCCTTCCAAGTGCCAGAAGTTCTTTTATTGTTGAGAATAAATAGTTCTTGCTATTCTGGATTTTTTGTTGTTCCAAATGAATTTGTAAATTGCTCCTTCTATCTTTATGAAATATTGATTTGGAATTTTGATGGGGATTGCATTGAATCTGAAGATTGCTATTGGCAAGATAACCATTTTTACTATATTAATCCTGCCAATCCATGAGCATAGGAGATCTTTCCATGTTCTGAGATCTTCTTCAATTTCTTTCTTCAGAGACTTGAAGTTCTTGTCATATAGATCTTTCACTTGCTTGGTTAGATTCACATCAAGGTATTTTATATTATTTGTGACTACTGTGAAGGTGTCATTTTTCTAATTTCTTTCTCAGCCTGTTTATCCTTTGGTAGAGGAAGGCTAGTGATTTGTTTGAGTAGATTTTATATCCAGCCACTTTTCTAAAGTTGTCAGGTTTAGGTGTTCTCTGGTGGAAGTTTCAGGATCACTTAAGTAAACTATCATATCATCTGCAGATAGTGAAATTTTGACTACTTCTTTTGCTATTTGTATCCCTTTGACTTACGTTTGTTGTCTAGTTGCTCTGGCTAGGACTTCTTGTACTATATTCCATAGATATGGAGAAAGTGGGCAGCCTTGTCTAGTACATGATTTTAGTGGGAATGTTTCAATTTTCTCTCCATTTAATTTGATGTTGGCTACTGGCTTGCTGTATATTGCTTTTACTATGTTTAGGTATGGGTCTTGAAATCCTGATCTTTCCAAGACTTTTACCATGAAGGGATATTGAATTCTGTCAAATGCTTTCTCAGCATCCAGTGAGATGATCATGTGTTTCTTTTTGTTTGAGTTTGTTTATATAGTGGTTTATGTTGATGGATTTCCGAATATTGAACCGTCCCTGCATTCCCGAGATAAAGCCTACTTGATCATGATGGATGATTGTTTTGAAGTGTTCTTGGATTCCATTTGTCAGAATTTTATTAAGTATTTTTGCGCCAATATTCATAAGGGAGATTGGTCTGAAGAACTCTTTCTTTGTTGGGTCTTTATGAGGTTTAAGTATCAGGATGATTGTGGCTTCATAGAATGAATTGGGTAGTGTTCCTTCAGTTTCTATCTTATGGAATAGTTTGAAGAGAATTGGTATTAGGTCTTCCTTACAGGTCTGATGGAATTCTGCACTAAAATCATCTGGTCCTGGGTTTTTTTTTTTGGTGGGGAGACCTTTAATGACTTTTGCTATTTCTTTAGGTGTTATGGGACTGTTTAGATGGTTTATCTGCTCCTGATTTAATTTTGGTACCTGGTATCTGTCTAGAAATTTGTCCATTTCATCCAGATTTTCCAGTGCTGTTGAGTATAGGCTTTTGAAGTAGGATCTGATGATATTTTTAATTTCCTCAGTTTCTGTTGTTATATCTACCATTTCAGTTCTGATTTTATTAATTTGGATAGTGTCTCTCTGCCCTCTGGTTAGTCTGGCTAAGGGTTTATCTATCTTGTTGATTTTCTCAAAGAACCAGCTCCTGGTTTTGTTGATATTTTGTATAGTTCTTTTTGCTTTTACTTGGTTAATTTCAGCCCTGAGTTTGATTATTTCCTGCTGTCTACTCCTCTTGGGTGTATTTACCTATTTTTGTTCAAGAGTTTTCAGGTGTGCTGTCAAGTTGTTAGTGTATGATCTCTCCATATTCTTTTTGAATGCACTTAGAGCTATGAGTTTTCTTCTTAGCACTGCTTTCATTGTGTCCTGTAAGCTTTCATTTTTATTAAATTCTAAAAAGTCTTTAATTTCTTTCTTTGTATCTTTCCTGACCAAGTCATCATTGAGCAGAACGTTGTTCAGCTTCCATGTGTATGTGGGCATTCCATTGGTTTTGTTATTGTTGAAGACCACCCTTTGTCTGTGGTGATCTGATAGGATGCAAGGGATTATTTCAATTGTTTTGTATCTGTTGAGGCTTGTTTTGTGACCATTTATATGGTTTATTTTGGAGAAGGCACCATGAGGTGCTGAGAAAAACATATGTTCTTTTGTTTTAGGATGAAATGTTCTATAGATATCCGTTAAATCCATTTGGTTGATAACTTCTGTTAATTTCATTGTGTCCTTTTTTAGTTTCTGTTTCCATGATCTGTCCATTGTTGAGAGTGGGGTGTTGAAATCCGCCACTATTGTTGTGTGAGGTGCCATGTGTTCTTTGAGCTTTAGTAACATTTCTTTTATGTATGTGGTTACCCTTGCATTTGGAGCATAGATGGTCAGAATTGACAGTTCATTTTGGTAGATTTTTCCTTTGTTAAGTATGAAGTGTCCTTCTTTATCGTTTTTGATTACTTTTGGTTGAAATTCTATTTTATTTGATATTAGAATGGCTACTCCAGCTTGTTTCCTCGGACCATTTGCTTAGAAAATTGTTTTCCACCCTTTTAATCCGAGGTAGTGTCTGTCTATGTCACTGAGGTGCATTTCTTGTATGCAGTAAAATTCTGGGTCCTGTTTATTTATCTAGTCTGGTAGTCCTTGTCTTTTTATTGGAAAAATGAGTTCATTGATGTTAAGATATATTAAGGAAAAATGATTGTTGCTTCCTGTTATTTTTGTTATTTGAGGTAGAATTATGTTTGTGTAGTTATCTTCTTTTGGGGTTTTTGAACGATTACTTTCTTGCTTTTTCTAGGTTGTAGTTTCTCTCCTTGTGTTAGAGTTTTTCATCAATTATCTTTTGAAGTGCTGGATTTGTGGGAAGATAGTGTGTAAACTTGGTTTTGTCATAGAATATCTTGGTTTCTCCATCTATGATTATTGAGAGTTTTGCTGGATGTATTAGTCTGGGCTGGCATTTGTTTTCTCTTAGGGTCTGTATGATATCTGTTCAGGATCTTCTGGCTTTTATAGTCTGGTGAGAAGTCTCCTGTAATTCTTATAGGTCTACCTTTATATGTTAATTTACCTTTTTTCCTTACTGTTTTTAGTATTTTTCGTTTATTTTTGTGCATTTGATGTTTTGATTATTATGTGACAGGAGGAATTTCTTTTCTGGTCTAGTCTATTTGGGGTTCTTTAAGCTTCTTCAACATCTCTTTCTTTAGGTTAGGGAAGTTTTCCTCTATAATTTTGTTGAAGATGTTTACTGGCCCTTTAATTTGGGAATCTTCACTCTCTTCTGTATACCTAGTATCCTTAGGTTTGGTCTTCTCATTGTGTCCTGGATTTCCTGGATGTTTTGAGTTAGGAACTTTTTGTACTTTGCATTTTCTTTGACAGTTGTATCAATGTTTTCCATGGTATTTTCTGCCCATGAGATTCTCTCTTCTATCTCTTGTATTCTGTTGGTGATGCTTGCGTCTACAACTCCTGATTTCTTTCCTAGATCTTCTATCTCCAGGGTAGTCTCCCTTTGAGATTTCTTTATTGTTTCTATTTGCATTTTCAGATCGTGAATGGTTTTGTTTAATTCCTTCATTCTGTTTTCTTGGAGTTCTTTAATGGATTTCTGTGTTTCCTCTTTAAGGGCTTCTACCTGTTTACTTGTACTCCCCTGTACTTCTTTAAGGGAGTTATTTACATCCCTCTTAAGTCCTCTATCATCATCATGAGAAGTGATTTTAATTCTGAATCCTGCTTTCCCTGTGTGATGGGGTGTCCAGGGCTTGCTATGATGGGAGAACTGGATTCTGATGATGCCAAGTAACCGTGGTTTCTGTTGCTTATGTTCTTGCACTTGCCTTTTGCCATCTGGTTAATTCTAGTGCTACCTGCACTAACTGACTCTGACTGGAGCCTGTCTTTCCAGTTATCTTGCTTGTGCCAGAACTCCTCAGAGTACAGATGGCTCTGTGATCCTGAGTTCCTGGGTGGAAGAATTTCTGGGACTCAGGCTACCTCTGGGATCCTGAAATTCTGCTGCTCTGAGTGCAGTGGTTTCTTCTCTGCTCTGAGTTCACTTTGTGGGAGCAGACAAGCTATGTATCTGCCCCAGCCAATAGGGCCAAGCAAGGGGCAGAAGGGGAGTGGTGTTCCGGAGAGACTGGGTTTCAGTGGCTGATGGGTCCTGTGAGCCCCAGGCTCCCAGTTTTAGCTCTGGGGTGTAGGGTAGTGGGGGAGGGTTCTTACTCACTGCTCTGAGTGGCGTGGTTCCTCTAGGATGTCTCAGGATATGTTGTCTTCATGGGAGCAGACCAGCTAGGTGTCTGCCTCAGCCAAAAGGGGCTGTCTGTTTCAACATAGTGTTTTCTATATATGATAGGATAGTTATACTCAGGAAATCCCAACAATATATCTTGCTTGAACAAGATCTGGACAATGAAAATAAGCAGTTTACACTCCAGTATACTTGGGCTAAAATCTCTTCAGAATCCACCTAGAAGAAGGCAATTAATGTCTGCTGAAATTGAAAGATTCAGTGAACTCCAATAATAAGCCCCTTAGTAAATTATACAATCCAAAGTGGTCAGCTCTAAATAAATGCAATATGAACAACATGATATGGACTTAGCAAGATACACATATAATTAATGTACTATATACTATATATGTATTTATATGTTTATTAATATGTCTATAAATATATACATATATGATTATATATAAGTAAATAAGCCATGAATTTGATAGGGAATTGAGGCCACATGAAGCGTTAGAGGGTTGGAAATTATGTGACTAGAGTTCATTTATAAGAAACTCTAAAATATATTTAAAATTAAATAAATTAAGACTATATAGCAGACATAATTTTCTGTAAAGTAAAGCTTTATAGTTCTTAGCTAGTTATTTTGAAACTCTGTGATAAGAAATTTTCCTCTATACAGGAAAATCAATAGGAATTCTTTCAAAAGGAGAAGCAAAAAAGACATGGATCTAGATAAGCTTAAGCTTTGTCCATTTTGTCTTAACTGGAATTCTTATCTGTGTTCTTATTTGTCTTGGAAAATAAAGTCATTGGCCCATGAAATCTAAGTTTTATGCATTTGAAATATAAATCGGCCATGTCATTTTATTTTTGATGTATCAACTTTGCTTTAATTCATTGGGGATCTTATTAGACTATGTAGGACTGGTTAATTTCCTTATAAATATGAGATTATTTTGTAGAGTTCTGTAATTTCCATTCTATCAAATTAGCACATGCTTGACAGGTTCTTTCTAGTTATACTGCAGTGGAGCAAGCAAGATCATGGCAAGAGTACATTAAAAGAGTTCAGAGATACCATGGGGAAATAGAAAACAAGAGAAGACCAGAATCCACCAGTGTTCCTTTTCCAAGAACCCACTCAGGTGAGAACTGAACATCAATTGATGACTATAAGTTTTAAATATGTACCCATTGATGTTTGTATACAGTACAGAGATTTTTACATCTTTCTCTACAATACAGTGCAATATATATGGACTTGATAATAAACATGAAAATTATGTTTAGAGAAAACATGTTTCTAGATTAGAAACTGTTCATCTTAATAATATTATGGATGGTTTAAATGCTTGCTAACTTTCATTAGATGTTGGGATAACTAAAAATTAATATTTTTAATTACTCACTATAAAAAATAGACATAGGGAAATTACTCTAGGTGAGAGGGGGAGCAAAGTATTATTGTTTTAGATAAATAAAAAGGAAAGTAATTCTTGTCCTAGCTGTGGCAGCTGATTGTTTCACAATGAGAAGGCAGAAGAGCAGGAGACAAATTAACATAAGAAAGAGAAAAGCATTTTTATGTACAGTCAAGTGAAACTAAACCTCAGAGAATAGTGAGACTTGTTATTCCATTTGCTATACACATTATTATTGTTTAAAATTCAATCCATATTAATTCCAGGCTATAGTGGTCTATCAATTATGTGTGTAGTTTAAGTTGCGATTCCAAGCTCTGTGGGACATATATGGAGATGTTGGTTCTTATGAAAACACTTTCCCTATGCCAAGACCCAGATGATCAAAATTTCAAGTATTTTCCCATAGATGATTGGAGGAGTTAGTGTCAAAGGAGTAGTACTACCAGGTTCTCTTTTAGATCATCCCATTTTCTTAGTAAAAAATACAGACACCAGACAGTCCCATACATTGTCAAAACTTCCAATTATGAGTTATTTTGTTGGTTTTGGTAAACTTATTCTTGCTATGTTTTTGATAAAACACAATTGAAATGTTTTCTGTTTCCTTTATTACTAAGATACTTCAATTTTTGCTTCACCCACAGTTCTGTAGATATTTAGCTGGAGTTTATTTCCTATGTTAGCTCCTCTTTTCCCATGTTGCTTTAACCACAGTATTATATATTCTTATTTGCACCTATTTATTCCTTCATTTGCTTATTTATTTTTCAATTAATAATTCAAGGATCAACCACAACAGTTTGGATACTCATTTTTGTTGAATATCGATGAGTGTGATCCATGAATATGAAATTTGTCAATTTGCTTCTAGTATATGTTCTCTAACTAAATTTTTAACTCATTATTTGTATTCTCATTTCTTATTTGAGCTAGATTCTTTTAGGAATGTATTCTATATCATTAGTACAATGTATATTAATAATATTAAAGTATGTTTCTCATGTTTAAATGGGTTTAATAATGTTTCATGTACCCATTTTATTTGTCTTGTCTTTAGTTCTTTCATTTATGAAGGAGAAAATATATATGATTATAAAATATTTTTATATCTCTAAAATTCATAAACTTTACATAGATAATACAAATTCCCTTTAATGAAGAGATGATTTTGAGTTTTAATTGGACTTGAGTTCATGTTGCTTCAACTTACTTGAAATGTCTTAATGGAGTCAATGAAGGTGCAAATCAAGATTCCTTTGAGAAATAGAAATGACCTCATTTCATTTTTATGTTAATATGCATTTTTAAATAAAAGATTCACTTTGAGAAATTCAATTTACAGCATGAATAGTTCAATTTCCAGGTATGGTATGATTTGGGATATAGTTTAATTACAGTTAAGAATTTTCATCAAATCAATGAAGCTATGGATAGCAAAATCCAAGAAATAAAAACATGTAGAGTCCTCCTAGTAAAGAATTCATTAAAAACATATTTTAATACTTCTATATTCTATATTCTAAGTTGAATTGATGTATACTTTCTTGTTGGCTTATTTACTTTGGAGGCCCCTTGTTATCTTAGCAGGAAAAGTTACCTAGAAGTTTAATTGTCTATAACATACTTAGCTGTACTATAAGAATGTTTTAAAATATATTTCTTTCTTGTAAACCATACATTAAAGAGAATGCCACTAACAGTGGGTTTTGTGCTTTGAATTATACAGTGTATTAGTCTTTGTTTAGGCTTAGGATTGTATTTATGATTCCAGATGGTGGTGGTTATAAAAGGCAATTTGCCAAAAGTGTGCCTAATTAATATTCATTTAATGTGCACAAATGTCAAAAGACTTCAGCTTTCTACTTCCCTTTAATGTTGCCTTTCAGATGCTCCCCATGAATACTTTGGTGCTAATTCATTTTTCCTGGCATGCATGCTTTTCTGTCAATTTTTTCCTATTCAGACATCTACTTACACCAGTTCCTGTCTCTTAGTATAGGCCAGAAATCCATCAATCAGGGCAAAATCACCAAATTGTTCCCTATCCACAAAAGCTGGATGCTGATTGCAGTTACCTCAGTTAGGAGCCTTAGACGATTTGAGACTTTATATATGCAGTATTAAATCTACTTGGCCAAATGCAGTATTGTAATCATTAAAATCTATGATTTGTTACATTGCATAAGAGGAAAATGTGTATATTTTTTGAGATGCATGCTTTTCATCTTCATATGAGGTTTTTTTTTTTGGCAAGTGTAGTTCACTCATACTATCTTGATAAATAAAACATTTTGGTATATTTGAGTTGATTAATTACTAGTGCACATAAAATGTTGACTAGTTTGGTAACATAAGAAAAATGTATTTCTGATAGAAAGTATCTGATGTTGATACTATATCAGGAACAAAGTTTGAGAGGTTTAGCTTACTTTGAAAGAATTAGTGAGCATCTCAGAATCTCTGTGTTATTATGGAAGCCAGTGTATCTGTGTACTCTAATGTTACTTGAGCCATGATTAACATAATAAAAGAATTTCCCTAGAGTAGTAAAATTTTAGGATGACCAGAGTATGTAGAATAAAGCTTCTCTGCCTGATCTTTTATAATGAAGCAACTCATTAAAATGTCTCTTTTTGCTAATAAGGAGAGGATTCTCATATGTCACTGTTGGGATATAATCTAGATATTAGTATTATTTCATCTGCAATGGAGATAACTTATTATGGGAAAATCTAAGCAAGAGAAACACTGATTCATGTAGCTTGTTGGACTGGTGCACAATAGAATAAAGTTGTTTCTAAGCTCTATAACCTCCCCACTGTAAATTGAGTCAGGTTCGGCATGTATGTCTCTTAATTTTTTGGCCCAAATGTTTAAATTTCATTAGCAGCTGTATCTTTAAACTTATTGTCTTATAAAGGAATAAGCTTTATTAAGAACCATGGTATGTTCTACGAGTTAGTCAAGACCTCAACAGGAAACAAATGGAACATTCATAATACAGTAGTTTGAGTTTGGGTTGTTGACAAAGTAATTATTCATAAAGATTTAAACTGTGTTCATTGGAACCAATGCATTTAGCATATGCCCCACCGAATCTTGACATTATTTCGTTATTATTAAGGAGATCAAAAGAGAAAATGAATTCATGGAAGCCATTGAGGTAACTCAGATCCAAAAGGACATGCATGGTGTGTATTCACTAATAAGTGGATATTAGTAAGAAAAAAAAAGTACAGAATCCCCAAGATACAGTCCACAGAACTCAAAAATGTCAACAAACTGAAGGGCCCAAATGAGGACTCCTCAGTCCCACTTGGGAGGAGGAAGAAATGAATCACAAGGAGGGAAGGAGGGAGGGACCTGAAAGGGAACGGGGACGGGGCATGGGAGAGCGGAACATAATCTGGTATTGAGTGGAGAAGAAGACTGAAGCTCTGAGGGTTAACAGAAAGAATGGAAACAGGCAACCTCAGAAGGTAGGAAGTTGGAGGGACCCTCCAGAATGTACCAGAGACCTGGAAAGTGAGAACTCAAAGAGCGAAGTGAGGGCCCTTAGATGAAATGCACTGCAGTGGGGAAAGTGAAGTTATACAGCCCACCTCCAACAGGAAGATGGGCATCAAGTGAGGGATGGGGTTGCCATCCTACAGTCAAAACTCTGACTTATAATTGTTCTTGTCTGAAAGAAATGCAAGGATAGAAATGGAGGGGAGACTGAGGAAAAGGAGGTCCAGGGACAGGCCCAAAATAGGATCCAGCTCATGGGGAGGCCCCAAGGCCTGACACTATTACTGAGGCTATGGAGCACTCACAAACAGGGACCTATCGTGACTGCCCTCTGAAAGACCCAACAACTAGCTGAAAGAGTCAGGTGTAGATATTTGCTCCCAACCAATGGACAGAAGCTGCTGACTCCTCCTGTGGTTGAATTAGGGAAAAGCTGGAAGAAGCTGAGGAGGAGGGTGAGCCTGCAGGAGGACCAGCAGTCTCACTTTACCTGGACCCCCTGAGATCTCTCAGACACTGAGCCACCAAACCAGGCAACACACAGCAGCTGATATGAGGCTCCTCAATACACATACAGCAGAGGACTGCCCAGTCTGGGTTCAGTCAGAAAAGATGCACCTAACCCTCAAGAGACTGGAGGCCCCAGGGAGTTTAGAGGTGGGATAGGTGGGGACATCCTCCTGGAGATAGGTGTTAGAGAGGAGGTATGGGATAGGGAACAGAGAGGGGACGGGGAAAGGAATAAAATCTGGAGTGTAAAAAAAAAGATTAAATAAAATTTAAATAAATAAATAAATAAATAAATAAATAAGTAAATAAAAAATGAAAAACCACTGTTATCAGAGCAATCCCTTTGTCTTGAGCGGAAGCCAGGAAAGTAAACACCTTTACTATCATTTTTCATTTTCATACTATGCTGATGCCTTCCATTGGCTGAAGTCGATTAAGATTTATATCCCAGACAAGTACAGGGATATTGCCTATACAGGAAGGAGTATGTAGCCCTATATATCGGAGGAAAAAAGTCAGATAGAATGGAGGATGGTGTCAATCCAGTGCAATTCAGCATCTTCCAGTTACATTTTTTAACATGTAGGATGTTACAACTTTATTCCATACAGTATATTTTTAATTCCTATATGACATAGCAGAATATTTTATTTGAGACATTATACTGATGAAAACTTGAATGTATTGTAATGTATTTAATTTGATCAGAGTCACACAAATAATTCACACTAGCCCTCTAAATATGATTGCCTATTTCTCAACAAAATATTATTATTAGCTAGCATTTTGAAAGATTATTGAGTTTAATCCTGTCTTAAGAGGTAGTTGCTATTATTATTTCCCTTAGACAAGTACAGAAACTGACAGTGAAGTGAAATCTATAATTATAGAATTTCAAAATCTGAAATTGTGGAGTTAATATAAAAAAGCAAGATTTGAACAGAAGAAGTATCCTTCTAGAGATCATGCATGCTGTCTGACCTTACATTGTATCCTAACTTACTTTATTAGATTTTTGCTGTTTATTTTTTCTTTTACAGTACAAAGATTTAGTCAACATAGCATATAGACTCTTTTCTTGTTTTTATTTTTGTATGCTTTAAACAAAAGGAGAAAAGACTTGTAAAATATTGCTCTCACTCTTCAGACCATTCTCAAAGAAAAAAAAAGAATTCTCAAAGAAAAAAGGAATTTTCAATGAAAAAGGAATGTTCAATGAAAAAGGAATTTTCAATGAAAAAGGAATTCCTTGGTTTATGTTTGTGATTAGAGCCTTCGGCTCTTGCGTCAACCAGAATTTTGATTTTAAGAATGTATTATTGAGCTTGGAATCTCTATGGCTTAGGTGACAAGATGGTCATATATGTATATGTGTATGTGTATGTGTATGTATATGTATGTATATATGGGTTGTTGAAAAGAAATATTCAATTTAAATCATTCTTTCAAAAATAAACCTCAAATTATAACTATATAAGTCTCAAGGTGACTTCCTATTTTAAAATGTTAAAAATATAATTTAAAATTATGTTTTGATTATACCAAAAAATCACAGGTGAATAGCAAGAAAAACACAAAATAAACCATAATATTACAATCTAGACATAAATACTATTTAGTCTTCACTTATCTTTTTCTGTAATATTATCATATATATTAACTTATTTAGATGAATTCTAGAATGACAACAACAATAACAACAACAACAATAACAACAACAAAACGAAAGTGAGACATTCTCCACAAAGTACAATCATAAGCATGCATTAAAATTTCACAACTGGGTAGAAGAGGGGATGGGGAGTGAAGCTGGGCAAAGGGTATCAGGTGTAGGAAGAGGAGGGTAGATAGAATAGAAATTGATAGTAGGTGGCATCTCTAGGATGTGCCAGAGGCTCATGGCATTGAGAGTCCCCAGGGTGGCTATGGGGGTGACTCTAGCTGAAAGGGTCAACTTACTTGGACCCTTGGGGGCTTCCAGGGACTGAACCACCAGCCAACAGGGAAGCATGGATTGGAACTAGGCTCCTCCACACATGTATTTAGCAGATGTGCAACTTGGCTGTCATACAAGTTTCTTAATAACTGGAGTAGGGGCTTTCCCTGAATTTTTTGTCTGCCTGTGGATCTTGTTTCTGTAACTGGGCCACCTTATCTGACCTTAGAGTGAGAGGATGCACCTAATCCAACAATTGAGAGGGTACAAAGGGTGTGGAGGTGATATCCACAGGGCTCCCTCCTTCTCAGTGGAGAAGGGGGTGGGGAAATTGGGAGAACCTGAGAGAGGGAGAACTTGGAGGAAAGATGCTGGTATTGAGATGTAACATGAATAAATAAATAAATAAATATTAATAATGTCATAAACCAATTATCTTGTATATGTACTAAAATTGAGTAAAAAGGGGGAAAGAAAAAAGTACATGAGATGAAATATCACCATTGACAGGTATCACAGAGTCTTGTGAAGAATATACAAATTTAGTTATTAGGATAACTATGATTGTTTTACCAGAATAAGTGTAGTTTCATCTCTATGGTGCATACAAACAGCTATGTAAACCATGTAGATGAACAATGCTGTTAGTATCCTAAGGATACCACAAGTTCCCACTAAGACTAATCCAAGATTGTTTTCCCTCATCTGACTTCCTCTAGTTTACTTAGGTCGGGTGGGGGCATGTCCATTTTCTGGGTATGCTTACTCACTCCTATGCTTATAACTACAGAGAGGGGAGAGATGGTGGGGGAGAAAGAGAAGTTCAGAGGAAAAAGGAAGGAAAGATAAGAGAGTGGAGAACGGAGAGGGGAATGGAGAGATAGGAAGAGGGGTAGAGAGAGAAAGAGAGAAGGGAGAAAGGTTGGAAAGAGAGATGGAGTAGAAAGAGGTAACAAGTTATGAAAACATCAAATAAGGACTTGAATTAATATCTTGTTTAGCTCAGCATTGTTGACCGAGACCATCCTTAGAAGGTAAAATTTGAGCAGGATGAGAAGTTCAGTAGAGACAGGAAGCTAGAGACAAAAATGACCTAGTTAGAGCGTACAACATTGAATTAATAGAAATTTTGAACAATATATTTTTAATTTCATAAGATGGAATTCCATAGCCTATCAAAGTGCAAGTTCTCTATGGGTACTACTAACACAATGACTTCTAAAGGCATCTAAACAATATCCAAATTCATTTATGGTATCTACCTTGGATTTAGTCATAAAGTAAATAACTAATTGAACATATCTGATGCTATAGTCTTGATATTTTGAACCGTATAAACACCAAAAATACATAAGTATATACATATAGCAATATGCATATAGAATTTCACTAATAGTACCATGTGTTTTAATCTGGTGTGTAAAATACTACAACATTATGTACAATTTTATCATTTCAAAGATAACTGTCTCAACATTGAGACAACATTGAGAATATATATATTTAACCTATGAAGAGCAATAGTAATACAAATATAGTAATACAAAGTATTTTTAATCTAATCATTAAACAACCATACATGTCATCACATGTCATCATTGTCCCAGACACAAATTACCTTAAGAGGTTTCTAAATTCAAGGAAATATTTTTTAATAGTAGGTTCCAAAGCAAAACAATTCCTTTCACTCATTTTAAGCACACTGCTATGATGTTGTATGCATTTTACCCTTAATTAGTCTCAAAAACATATTACATTCACTATGTAGTCAGCTTAAAAGTAAGACAACTTTGAATATTCAGACACAGTGTCTTGATAATACTTATCTAATAAAGGGGATAAAATGAAGTATAGCAAAGGCATAAATGAAGAAATTCTTAATACCCTAAAAGTTAGATCATTTTTCTGTTCTAAAGCATATTATGTCTCTTGGGAAAAATACAATATGGGAAATGTTTCTCAACCAATAAACACAAATTATATTTAGTGGAAATAATAGAAGGGAAATTGTCTCAATGTTATTAACTTTTACATTAGGATGCAAGTCTTTATATTGCCAAAAATTTAATAGTAGCAGCAACCTAATGAAGCTTTAGTTACAATGACCAAAATCTGAGGCAGACCCAAGTCTGTATTTGGTAATTTTATAGTTGTTAAATGACTATGCAATCAAGGCCATTGTTGATCCTTTTTTTGGTAAACAATAGAATATTCTCTTCTAATGGGTAATAAAGTGGACAATTTCTACAGAAGATTAAAGTCAATCTAAAACAAAAAGGAGGAGGAGGCACTAATCAACTAGATTTTCAATTGTTATTTGTAGCTTAGGAGTTCACATTTCTAAGCATTTCATTTTTCTGACCTTTAAAGTTATAGTGAACATTAGATGAACTTTAAATGAAGAAAATTAACACAGTACTTATATTCAATAAATCCTAGTGCTTGCCATCAGTTTGAATCAAGAATCTAAAACAGTGACAATTTCAAATAATATAGAACATCATGTAAGTGCTATATTATATAATGTAGGTTATCAATATACTATTTCAAAAGGAGAGACCAAAGAAAGTCGACTTACACAGGAAAGTTATAAGGAAAAGAGTCCAAAGTCTAAAGTGACAGAGAGATGTTGATTCAAGAATAAAACTCCAATTGAAATAAAAAAATAAAAATAAAATAAAAAATCTCATTTTGCTGCTGAAGAAAGAAATGAGAAATGAATATATAACTTGTGTGTGTGTGTGTGTGTGTATGTGTTTTAAAGATAATGCATTCAGATGTGCTTGCTTGATGTGCATTTGCATATAGAGGACAGAGGTGTAGGAGGAGCTAAGGTGGGAGGAGTAAGGAGAGGAAGAGGAAGAGTTGGGAGAAGAAGAGAAAAAAGGAGGAGGAGGAGCTAGAGAGGGCAGAGATGTAGGAAGATGGAGAACCACACAGGTATGGAGAACACTCATGGGGAACAACTTATAAACTTATAATTAGGTTAGCTAATTGGAATACAACTCTCTTTGTATGGGCATCTTGTAATTAATCATTATCAAACATATAAAGCCTTTGATTAATCTATAAGAATTATAGTCTCATTCTCTTAATGGGCCTGCATGGATGGTAGAATGGTTGGGCAATGCCCTGCCTTGCAGAGACAGCGTGGAAGATTGGCAGAGCCATCTCTCATGCTGGCATCTAGTGGGTGGCAGGGCTGGTGTATCTGGCTGGCTGGTTCTAGCTGCTGCGAGCAAAAGGCCTCCAGCCGAGAAACATGGCGGCTGAGCTGGGCAGAGTCCCTGCAGCTTAGATAGTCAGCATGAGCCAGAGGCCGTTTTAAATAATTACCGCAACACAGAGGCCAATATTAATTGTATGTTGTTCTTCACCTACACTTTGAGGCAATGGGCCTGGAGTTTACCACTTCAGCTCAATAGCTGGTTAGAGAGAGCTAGGGATTTGTCTGTTTTTGTCCCTGTATGGTTACATATACCTCCACTTGAAGCGTGGTAGGAATCAGTTGAATGATTAAGACATTTCCACTTCACAGTGTTAGGGTACATGTCTAGCAAGAAAGAGAAAGTAGGCTGTAACCTCCCGTATGCCAGATGAATGGGAAAGTTTCACTATTATTAGGATACAGAAAATATACTTGGTTGATTATAGGATACGCATCTCTTTTTTGTATGTATTTTGTGAAACAGTTTGAGGAATATTGGTTTTAGCTCTTCTTTGAAAGTCTAGTAGAATTCTGCACTAAAATCATGTAGCCTGAGGCTTTTGGGTGGTGGGAGCTTGGGACATTTTTACTGACTACTTCTGTTTTTTAGGTGTTATAGGATTTTTCAGATAGTTTACCCGGTCTTAATTTAGCTTTGGTAACTGGAATCTGTCTAGAAAATCATCTACTTCATTGAGATTGTCCAATTTTGTGGAGTATAGGCTTTTGGAATAAAACCTTTGAATTTCTTCAGTGTCTGCAGTTATGTCTCCTTTTTCATTTATGATTTTGTTAATTTGAGTGCTGTCTCTCTGCCTTTTAGTTAATTTTGCTAAGGATTTGTCTATCTTGTTGATTTTCTCAAATAACCTTCTCTTGGTTTCTTTGATTCTTTGTATTGTTGTCTTTTTTTCTGATTGATTGATTTCAGCTCTGAGTTAGATTATTTCCTGCCATTTACTCCTCTTGAGTGTGTTAACTTCTCTTTGTACTAGAACTTTCAGGTGTAATTTTAAATCATTAATATGAAAAGTCTCCAATTTATTTATGAAGGCACTTTGTGGTATGGACTCTGAACACTTTGTGCTAAGAACTCTTAGTACTGCTTTAATTGTATCCCATATGTTTGGGTATATTATGCCCTAATTTTCATTGAATTCTAGAAAGTCTTTAATTTCTTTATTTATTCATGGACTCAGTGATCATTGAGTAGAGAGTTGTTTAGTTTCCATGCTTATATAGGCTTTCTGTTGCTTCTGTTGTTGTTGAGTTCTAGCTTTTAATCTATGATCTGATAGTATGCATAGGGTTATTTCAATCTTCTTATATCTGTTGAGGCTTGCTTCATGACAGACTATATAGTCAATTTTGGAGAAGGATCCATGAATTACTGAGAAGAAAGTATTTTTTTGTGTTTGAATGGAATATTCTATAGATGTCTATCAGTTCCATTTGATTCATAGTGTCTATTAATTTTGTTGTTTTCCTGTTTAGTTTTTGTCTGAATGTCCTGTTAATTGGTGAGAGTGGGGTGTTGAAGTCTCCCACTATTAATGTGTGGGGTTTGATGTGCTATTTAAGCTTGAGCTAAGTTTCATTTACAAATGTGGATGCCCTAGTATCTGTGGCATAGATGTTCAGAATTAAGAGTTTATCTTGGTGGAGTTTTCTTTAATGACTATAAAGTGTCCTTCCCTGTCACTTTTGATTAATTTGGTTAAAAATCTATTTTATTAGATATTAGGATGGCGACTCCAGCTTGCTTCTTGGGTCCATTTGCTTGGAAAACTTTTTTCCAGCACTTTATTCTGAGGTAATATATATCTTTATGGCTGAGTTTTATTTCTTGTATGCAACAGAATGATGGATCCTGTTTTCACAGCCATACCATTAGTCTGTGTCTTTTCAAAGGGAAATTGATCTCATTAATGTTGAGAGATATTAATGATAGATGATTTTTACTTATTTTCATTTTAAACTTGGTGATAGTTTTGTGTGTATGTGTGTGTGTGTGTGTATGTATGTTTCTGTTTCTATTCTATTTGTTTTAATGGTGTGAAAATTTTTATTTCTTGTGTTTTCTTTAGCGTTGTTAACCTCATTAGTTTGACATTTTCCTTCTGGTTTCCTCTGTATCCTGAAACTGTAGAAAGGTACTGTTTATTTTTTTTCCATGAAATATCTTGTTTTCTCCATCTATGGTGATTGAAAATTTTGCTGTATATAGTAGTCTGGGCTGACATCTTAGAATATGCAGCACCCTTGCCCAGGCCCTTCAAGCTTTTAGAGCCTCAGTTGAAAATTTGGGTGTAATTCTGATAGGTCTGCCTTTATGTTTTGCTTGGCCTTTTCTTTTTGGAGCTTTTAAAATTCTTTCTTTGTTCTGTATATTTAGTGTTATTATTTTATTATATAGTGGGATGATTTTCCTTTCTGGTCCAATCTGTTTGGTGTTTTGTAAGCTTCTTGTACCTTTAAAGGCATCTTTTTCTTTAGGATAGGGAAATTTTCTATGATTTTGTTGAAAATGTTTTCTGGGCCTTTGGGCTCTCCTTCTTCTACTCAATATTCTTAGGTTTGGTCTGTTCAAAGTGTCCCAAATTTACTGGAAGTTTTGTGTTATGAAACTTTTAGATTTTGCACTTTGTTTGGCCAATATATTGATTTCTTCTATTGTGTCTTCTACACCTGAGATTCTCTCTTCCATCTCCTGTTTTCCGTTGGTGATGTTTGCATCTGTAGTTCCTGTTCTCTTTCCTAGGTTTTGCATCTCCAGGATTGCCTCATTTTGTAATTTTTTCATTGCTTCTATTTCCCTTTTCAGTTTTCTGACAGTTTTATTCCTATCCTTCACCTGTTTGGTTATATTTTCATGTATTTCTTTATATTTATTTGCTTCCTCATTTAATTCTCTACCTGTTTGAATGTATTTTCCTGTATTTCCTTAAGGGATTTAGTTATGTCATCTTTAAAGGCATTTGTCCTCTTTATAAGTTGGACTTAAGATCTTCTTGTCCTTCACTTTCATTAGGATATTCAGGGTTTGTTGTAGCAGGATAGTTGGGCTCTGATGGTGCCATATTGCCTTGGGTCTTGATGATTGTGTTCTTATGCTGTATTTAGGTATTTGGCTTTTCCTGGTGTTAGCTGGATGATCATGATGGCAGCAGGTCTTCTCAGGAAGGTGAGGGGAGTCATGGACCAGACAATGGAGGACAGGGTACCCAACTCTGTTGGCTGTACCTAAAGACAACCCCACTGGCAAGAAATTGGTGGAGCAATGTTGCAAGCTGGTAGTTCTTGGGATCTCTGTAGGCCTCCATTGGGTATTATTAGGCTCTCAGGGTCAAACAAGTGTCCTCAGGACTGAAAAGCAAGCCTAGAGATAGACAATGGAGTTCAGAGGACATTGTGCAATTCACTTCTGCAAGCTGTTTTCCTGGTATACATACTGGGATGGGGAGCAGATCTGACTGGGATGGGATTGATGGAGCAATATTCCAAGCTGATTTGTTTTAGTGCCCCTGAACTTTTCCACTGGGGAGCATGATGCTCTTGGAGGTTTTGTAAGAATCCTATGGATAGAGGAGAGAGCCCAGAGCTAGACAATGGTACTCCTGGCACCGCACACAACTCACCTGTCTACAGACTGTATCCCTGGTGGGTCTGGTTGGATGATTCCTTGTTTTTTGATATGCAAATATTTGTCATTGTTATACAATTTGAATACTATTTGATGAAGGAATGTGCTGTATAGATATTCAGTCCAGGAAAATCATATACCTAAAGTAGGCTATCCACCACCTGAGCTGTTCTGTTCATACAATGGCAAATTCTTAACAACACTTTTCCCAGAATGCATCTTGATCATTAGATGACAGATGACAGTGAAGCTCTTCTCTTACTCTATAGAAAAAAAAGGGCTTCAAGCAATAAAGATTTATGCAATAACTACAACTGTTCAAAGGCAAGAAAAATTGATCCAGCCACAAGCGATAAACATACAGTAACCCACACACACATCTAAATTCAGATAATATTACACAAGTGGGAGCAGAAAAATTGTATGAACCAGAGAACCAGGACATGTTCTGTGAGATAGTTTCTTCTATCTATGACAAGAGGACTTCACACAGAAAATCACAGCAATATGACTAGCTAAACAAGACCAAAAATAGTGACCACACCAATTGGTATACTCACATAGGGTAAATAATACTTCCAAGGATTCAACCTGCGAAGAAGACATGCAGGTAAGTTATTGCTGAGAGAGGGAGAAACAATCTTCTCCAGGGATGAGAACCTTAGTAGATTACCTTTTTTTAGGTTATCCAATCACAAGAAGTCAGCCCTAAACACACATGAGCAACACTATATGATCTCAGCAGGCCATTAATTTGAGAAGTAGGAAAGAAAAAGGAAGAATTTGAGAGAGGAAATGGAAGGAAGTTATGGAAATATAGTAATGATGTTTAAAATTCTCAAAAATTGAAAAATAAACAGTAATAACTTTAATACTTATTGTGCTCCTACCACACACTCAGAATTATGTCATGTAGATAGAGAATATAACCAAAAAATCTGTATTGTTAAGGATTGTATAACTTTGCAAGAGGACAGAAAGGAATAGTGATGTATGATTCCCAGTGAAGCATTGTAGAGATAATCCTTGAAGCATATTAAAATTGTCCCATTTCCATTTGCATTTTATAACAGTTGTCTACCTGGAAATCCACAGATTGAGCCCCCAGTTATAATTTCTTTCTGTAACTTCACCAAACAAAAGCATATCTTGTGGTCATCATCAGTTTTATTATAGTACAGTGTTACAGCATGGGAACACCTCTGGAGTGCCACAAGGAGATAATTTAAAATTACATTAACGAGGTAGATAAAAATGAGTAATTGGTAAGTAATATCTTTCTGAAACTTAAGTGGTTTCTAAGTCCTCTCTCTTAACAAAATTGAAGAAGAATCTAACTGAATTGCCAGCCAACAAATCATTCAAAATTGTTTTGGATGATAAATCAGAATGGGATTCTTAGAATAACTCAAAATATATCCAAATCATTAAGGAACATTGCTAAAGTAAAATTTACTTTATTTCTCCTTAATTGTGCATGATAACAAGTTACTCTCTGGTTAAATTTTAGAAATAAAAGAAAATTAGTAAAATTATGAAGCTTGTCTCAGTCTAAAATATAAATTCAACCACAAACATCAACACCAATTAGTTGAAAAATGTGTCAGTTTTAAGAGAAATACTTCCAACCACATCTTATCTTTTAATTATTTGTCAAAATGGATGTGGTTCTGTTGTTTGAATTGCCTACTAACTAGTGATGGTTCATTACAGAAATAAAATCCTAAATGTAATAAGTGATCAGTATATTTTAAGTCTGTTATCATTATGAATTAAGGTAAGATATTATAGGAAAATTAGAATTAAATATCAGCTAGCAGAGGAAGAATAATGATGAATTATGCCAACTGCTAATGTTTTCTCTGCCGGCATATATATTTTTCAAATAAATAATAGCAATAATAGTAGAAATCAAAGAACTGTGGCTTTTAAATTCTATAGGAAACATTTAAAAATGAATTATGACAAATTTAATATGATGGTCATAATATGATTCAATCATCTATTGTAAATATTTAAATATTATTAAATATGAACAAAATGTTTGTTACTCTTTATTCCTTTAGTCATATTCTTCTTCTCTTTTTTTATTTTTTCAAGACAGGGTTTCTCTGTGTAGCCCTGGCTGTCCTGGAACTCACTCTGTAGACCAGGCTGGCCTCGAACTCAGAAATCTGCCTGCCTCTGCCTCTCAAGTACTGGGATTAAAGGCGTGTACCACCAATGCCTATTTAGCATAAATAGGACTATGGGGAAGATGGACATGTCTACTATTACTTGTTGGAATGTAAATCAGTAATTCCTCTTAGAGATAATTTGAAAAATATATCAAAACTTAAATGTGAAGTGCATCCAACATATAAACTTCCTTTTTAAATTTAGTCTAAAGAAATTGCCATGAGAAACCATAAAATCTTAACTATAAATACATTTATTAAAGCTATGTTTGAAACATGAAAAAAGTAAAAACAGTATCAAAAGCAAAAAAAGCTATCCTAAATAGGGAAATATTATGAGCATATAACCATAAACTTCTACCTCCAAAGCTTAGATCATTACCAAAATGGAGACAAAATGAATAAAAGACTTAGAAAGCAGTGAATGACTACAAAGATATAATGTACACAACAGGAAAACTGGATTTTTAATTGTGAAAGTGTGCACAAACCTATGCAAATCCAATCCAGAATAATTCCCAGAATGAGGAGGAGTGTTGAATAAGAAGTCTCACCTGCTCTGGAGACAGAGGGTCAGTTTTCTCAGACAATACAGCCCATGATAAGTTAACCACGTTCCTGTGGAATAAAATCCAAAATGTATTAGCAATCAGTATATTTTAAGTCCCTTATAATTAAGTTAAGGTCAGATACTGTAGGAAAATTAGATTGTAAAATCAGCTAGTGGAGGAAGAGTAATTATTTTGTTCATAAACCTATATGAAATAGTCACAAAACAACACATATTATTGTGATGCTATGTCCATAAATTGATTTTAGGTGTATGTGCACCCATGCAAACATATATAGAAAACTGATCAAGAAAACTAGTCAGCAAAATATTATGCTTGTTTAATCATTTTTGTTCTATATATTTATTGCTTTTGTTTATACAATCTTTTACCTTATTTCTTTGTCCCTGTATAGCTTATAGAGAGGACAGATTTTAGATCAAAGGTTGTCTTGTGGGTGGGTTGCTGTCCTTATCCCACTACTGGGAGTCCTGTCACTTTGGGATGGATATTCTCTACTGCTAGGAGTTTAAGCTAGAGTCACCCCCTTAGATGCCCTCTGGCCTCTCCCTGTCCCAAGTCTCTGGCACATGCTAGAGATGCCCATTCCACCACCAATTTCCATTCTATCTCCCTTCTTCTTCTTACCCCTGATTCCCTCTACCCAGTTCCTCTCCCCATCCCCTTTCATACCCAGTTGTGGCATTTTAATGCATGCTTATGATTGTACTTTGCTAATATCTACCCCTCTATCAGCTTTCCTTGTCCTTTTCCTCTCTTCCAGTATTACCATCTGTTTTTGTCCATCTCCTCTTTTCCCATTTCCATAATTTTTATCAGGTTCCCTTGTTTTATGATAACATATGCCTCTTCTTTGAACTTAGAACTAACTACATTTCTCTTACCACACTAAGCAGAACAATTGATAGTTGTATTTTATATTGAAACCAGAGGGATCTTATCTATTCAGACTCATTAATATGTCTATTAATCAAGGGCCATCTATTTCCATTAGCTACTTGAGCATTGTCCAGTGCTGTAACATTCCTTCCTTGTTCTCTTTTCATTATTAGTTTCCAAAAGTAGGAGATGCCGTGGGACTTTGAAGAAGATGGTGATTAGAAGACATAATTTTCTACAGTAAAATTTAATTTAAAGGAACATTTCAATGTGATATATATGGATGGTTTATTTCATTCATTTCTTATAAATGTTTCTGTATTTCCTCCTTAAGAATATTTTTAATTTTGTAGTAGCTTGGTCTCACTCTTACATTATACTTATAGTTAATGTTTCTTCTAATATAAGTTAACAAGCAAAAAGGACAAAAGGTGATAAAATGTGCTTGTTTATTTAACCTTTCCCCCAGGAACATATGGTTTGATTTACACTTTAAGGAAAAAAAAACAACATTTTTATTTGGTAAAATAAAACTAGCTGAAAAGGTGAAATATCCAAACCTTTTGTTGATTAAAGTTATTTTGTACATAACATAATGAATTTCATTACATATTAAGTTAAGCTCCAAGAATCTCTTGTAAATGATTTTCAGTTGCTTTCAGAAGGACTTCCACACACTAGTTAGAGCTGAAGGTGCATCTTGTCAGAACTTGGATTGGGACCTCTCATTTTTACACATAGTAAAAGTATATAATTTCTATCTTCTATTGTAGAAGCAAAGAGTATCAAGAAACAGTAGGTAGAAGTGTGTAACGCAGAAATCTCATTTCAGGCTGAGTACTCCACAAATGTTTTCTGTACTATAACTGTGATGAATTTCTGCATTAACTACAAGTAATTGAGCAAAAAAACTTTTATAATAAGGTCTAAGAACTTCACTAATCTAAAGGTGTAGTAATACAAATTTAGAATGCTGTTGATATGCCTGTTTATCAAAATAATAGAAATAAGATTGATTGTTTTTCAAAATAGTTTCTTTTCTTGAGATTTCAATATAATTATATAATTTCTCCCCTTTCCTGTCTTCCTTCCAAAATGTTCCCATGTTCCCCTTCCTATCAAATTCATGTTCTCTTTCTTAATTATTTCTGCATATATATATATATATATCCTGAAACCTGTTAAGTTCATGTAAGATATCTTTTATGTATGTGTTCTTAGATTCAGTGTTAGTAGTTGCAATTTTAAGTAGGAATTCATCTATTTCATATAACTTCTCTGATTGATTTACATATGACTGCTCATAATGCTTCCTTGCCCCATTTAAGTGCGTAGGAGATGCAGTAGTAGTCCAGGTTTATTCTTTATCTTTGTTATTTGCATCTTATACCTTTTTCATGTTCAGTCTAGTCAAACATGGATAACATTAATTTCTTTTCAATTTTTCGAGCCAAAGGTTGGTTGTTATTTTTTTAAATAAACATTTTCTTACTTTTATTTAACTAATATCAACTATTAACTTCATTTCAACCCTTCTGTGATCTTGGGGTTTAGTTTGCACTCCTACTTGTAGTTTTATGAAGTGGATGATTAATTTTGTAAGATGGTATAGATCTTTAAGATTAGTGATTTGGGACTTAATTATTTTCTTTGTTTTGAGGAAGGTCTTGCTATTTAATTTGGGATATTCTAATTTGTCTGCTTCTATCTCCTTTGTAACAACATTTTGAGTTCAAGGTACTTCTCAGTTCATAGAAAACTCAAGTCCAGTATGATCTAAGTGAGAGACTGTTTCAAAATAAAATGGTAACATGAAAATAAAATTAAAGAAAATAGAACAAAACAAAAATAACAATTCGGTACAGTTCTACTTTCTTTTCTTTGTGATTTTTTTTAATCACAGAAATGGCATTTTGTGCACTTTACATATAAATACACAACAAACTGTTGCTTTATGTATCATCTTATAGTTTTTCTATATATAATTTTTAGTTTATTGATAATAGATGTTTTCCTAATATATTCTGATTATCATATCCCTTCTCCCAAACTCATATCCCTTCTCCCAAACTCTAACAAATCTTCTCCACCTTTCTTAGCATCCAAATCCACACTATTTCTTTACCTTATTAGAAATCAAACCAACAAAACACCCACAAACAAACACACACACATGGGCACTTGCATACATATATACACACACACACACACATGCAAGCACACAAACACTAGAATAGGACAAAATAAACAGAAAAAAGGAGCCAAAGAAACACATTATTTACAGACATATACACTCAAACACACAGAAATCCCTTCAAAACATAAGATTGCAAACCATATTACATAAACAAAAGACCTATAAAATTAAAAACAAAACAATAAGCAAACAACTACAAAAGAAACAAACACCGAAAAGTACAGACAAGGCCAAAAAAGGAGTTAGAGAAAGGACTGAAGGAGCTGAAGGGGTTTGCAACCCCATAGGAAGAACAACAATATCATCTAACCAGATCCCCCAGAGCTCCCAGAGACTTAACTACCAACCAAAGAGGACATATGGAGGGACCTATGGCTCCAGCAGCATATGTATTAGAGGATGGCCTTGTGGGACATCAATGGGAGGAGAGGCCCTCCCTCTATCCTGTGAAGGCTTGATGCCCCAGTGCCCAGTGTAAGGGAATGCCAGGAGAGGGAGGCCGGAGTGGGTGGGTGGGTGAACATCCTTATAAGAAGCAGGAGAAGGGGCATGGGATACAGGGATTCGGGGGGTGGGAACCAGGAAAGGGGATAACATTTGAAATGTAAGTAAAAAATAACTAATTAAAAATAGAAAAACAACAACAAAAAACTTTTGGGTGTTTTTTGGGTATCTACTTCTGGCCATATGGCCTATCCTTAACTGTGGTTTGAACACCCAGTGAGATTTCATTGGAGAAAACTGATTTTTCTTTCCTAGTAGTTATCAATTGAAGATCATTTTGGGTAAGAAATCAGGTCTTTTTTCGACTTCCTGTTTCTGGCCTTGGATCCTATGTTGGTTAGATCTGTGCTCTATGCATGCTGCCACAGTGTGTGTGATTTCATGTATGTGCCAGTCCTGTTATGTGTTGAAGGCCTTGTTTCTTTGATGTTTTTCATCCCCACTGGCTCTTATAATCTTTTACCCTCATCTTCTACAAACTTCTCTGAGTCCTGGGATGGAATTTGAGGGAGTCATCCAAATTAGAGCTGTGTGCTCTATTTCACCCACTGGACACAATTCCCCATGTGTCTCCAATTTTCTTCTCATCGACGGCAGAAAGAAGCATCTCTGATGGCTGAGCTAGACACTGATCTATGATTGTAGCAGAATGTTGATAGTAGTCATTTTATTTCTATATTCCTTTAGCATGCAGTTATATTTAGTTTTCCCCTAGGCCCATGATCTATCTAGTTCTTGGCCACCTGAGCAGTGTCAAGCATGGACTATATCTCAGGAAGTGTGCCTTAAATGCAACCAGAAATTGTTTGGTTACTCCCATAGTTTTTGTGCCACTGTTGCACCAGTATATTTTGCAGGCACGTCATCATTGTAAATTTAAGGGTTTGTAGCTGGTTAGGTGTTTATATTTCTCTTCTGGTAGTGTCCAGTGTATCTTTCAATACCATGAACATTAGTCATGAGGATTGAAGGCTCTAGGTAGGCACCACTTTGACTTCTCTGTGCTCAAAGAATTAAGCAGATGTTGACTTTAGCAGTAGAGCCTTACCATTAGTTTTTGGACTTGACAATAGCAAGAGTTGTTTGTTTGGGGGTTCCTACGGACCCTGTTTTTACTAGTTTTGACTACAATTCAACTAGATTCAACCAATTCTTGACATCAGAGGTTTCATTTGGTGGTGAGAGACTTCTAGTTGGGGTTTTGTCTCTACCATTATTTTGTGCTTTTACACACACACACACATACACACACACATATTAAGAAGCTTTCCATATACTCTCTCAAATGGCCCTACTTTTGAATATCTCTCCCCATCATATTCTGTCTCTTACAGCCCTTTTCCCTATTTTCCTTATTTAATTCTCTTGTTCCTGCCCAACATATCATATCATATCATATATCATATCATATCATATCATATCATATCATATCATATCATATCATATCATATCATATCATATCATATCATAATTTCTGATCATCAGTGCACTGCTATCTTTTCCTTTACTGAGAATTCCTTGTACACGGAAAGTCAGTCTTCTCTTGCTACTTGAGAAGTTTGTCTTCTTATCTATTTCTATTGATAGCTTGATTATCTCTACTAGGACCCCACTGAGCTTCTTATATGAGCAAACCAGTTTATTTCATTGAGTTGAGAAATGTTTCAGCTAGTATTTCCTCAGTAACATTTTTTGCTTGTTTGTTTTTTTTTTAATTCCTCTCTTCTAGGGGCCTATGTTTAGTTTTTACTGACATGATTAAGTGGGATTATTTTTAACATTTATTTTATTTTACATATTTAATTCATATCTTCTCACTACTCCCTCGCACAATTATTCCTCCAGCCCCCTCCACTTTTCTTCTGAGTAGGTGAAGGCCCCCTGGATATCACCATACCCTGGCACATCAAATCTGCAAGTCTAGCTGCATCCTCTCATACTGAGGCCACACAAGGCAGCACAGCTAGAAGAACACATCCATGTATAGGCAACAGCTTTGGGGATATCCCCCTCTCTAGTTGTTCAAGACTCACATGAAGACCAAGCTGGACATTTACTACAAATGAGATCCAACCCTTGTATGCCCCTTGGTTGGTGATTCACCCTCTGAGAGACTCAAGTGTCCAGGATGGTTGACTCTGTTTGTCTTCCTGTAGAGTTTCTATCCCTTTTGGGACCCTTAATCATTCCCCCAACTCCTCTGAAAGAGTACCCAATCTTTGTCCAGTGTTTAGCTGTGGGTATTTATATCTGACTGAGTCAGCTGCTGTCTGGAGTCTCTCAGAGAACACTCATGCTAGATGCCTACCTACATGCATAATGGTGACAAATATTGGTGCTTTCTCATGGGATGGATTTCAAGTTGGGCTGGTTATTGGTTGGCTATTGCCTATGTTTCTGCTCTGTACCTTGCCCCAGCATTCCATGTAGCACATGCTGGCAAGGATGTAGAGCAAGGGGAATACTCCTCCATTGTTGGTGGGAGTACAAACTTGTACAACCACTTTGGAAACCAATTTGGTGGTTTCTTAGAAAACTAGGACTAGTTCTATCTCAAGACCCAACTATACGATTCCTGGGCATATATCCAAAATTTGTCCCATGATACCACAAGGACACTTGCTGAATTATGTTCATAGCAGCTTTATTCATAAGAGCCAGAATCTGGAAACAACCTAGATGTCCTTCAACTGAAGAACTGATAGTGAAAATATGGTACATCTACACAAATGAATTCTATTCAGTTACTAAAATCAATGATACTGTGAGTTTTGCAGGCAAATGGATAAAAGTTGAGAATGTCATACTGAGTGAGGGATCTCAGTCCCAAAAAGATATGCATGGTATGTTCTTACTTATAACTGGGAATGGGGAAATAATTTGAAATGTAAACAAATAAAATGATGAATAAAAATATTTGTGGATATTAGCCATAAAACACAGGATGCCCATGTTGCACTCCACAAACCCAAAGAACCCAAAGAAGGCAGGCACAAGCAAAGATGCCTGATCTCTCTTAGAAGGTAGAATAAAATAATCATAAGAGGCAGATGGAGGGAGGAAACTGGGTGGGAGATGGAATAGGGAGGAGAGTAGGGAAGGGTTCAGGATCACATATGGGGAAGGACAGGAGAGATGACTTGATGGCCATGAGAATAAATGAACAGCTATGGGTTACAGGAGTGAGGAGGTAGGAGTCATCTCCAGGATGAGACAGAGACCTGGGATAATGGAGACACCCAAGAATCGATGAGGTGACCTTAACTGTGACTCATATTATTGGGGACATGGAACCAGAAGAAGCCACCTCCTGTAACCAGACAGAAATCCCAGTGGAGTGATAGGGAGACCAATCTACCCACAAAACTTTCTACCTAAAATGTGTCCTGTGGGATTCTTACGGTCTATTTTATTTTACTTTTGAATCTGTTTGTTCCTCATATGTGGTACTTTTCATTAGCATATCTTTAGGTTCACTGATTTCATTTCCATATGAATTTTGTGTCAAGTTCTACTTGTTATTTTCCAATTTACTTACTGCACACTTTACCCAGCATTTCTATTTGAATCTTCTTTACAAAAATGATTACTTTAGTGAGAATTTTATATTTCTCTATGTTCTTTACTTCTTTGAACACATATAAGTAGCTGATTTATTTTTTTAAGTTTGATGTCTTGTTTTTCTTGAGAATAGTATCTATTCAATACATTTAAATTTGTAAATGGATTTTTTGCATGCTTTGTGATTTTGTAAGGAATTATAAATTTTATATACTATATTTGGCACATCTGACAGTTCTTGTAATCGTTGTTAGTTATTCCCTTTTCTGAATTAATTCTCTTATGTTTATTTTCTTTTCTTTCTGTGAACATTAGAATTTCTGTACAGTTAACCATGTTCCAACTTATGCTGATGAGTTTTTTTTTGAGATGTGTATTAAGTTAGCCTTTGATTTCTGAGACTCTCTCTGTTGCTATGATGTGTTATAAATACAAACCAGTGAATGATTTTTCCGTGCCTGTAGTCTATTTTTTACCTTTACAATATCAACTTTAGCCTGTCATTAGAGATTAAGGATTATTCTTTCAATTAATTAATTTTACTATATGTCTTTTGTTTTTATATTTATCCCAAGAAAATAATTTTATATAGGCCATGCACTGCAGGTCTTTCACTTTGAGACTGTTTTATAAGGAAGAACTAGGATTTAGAAATGTATACTAACATGAAGAAAACATTTATCTAGACAGAATGAATTTTGAATAATCAGATTTGTTTAAAGGAAAGATGAATTACTTTGTCAAGTAAGAACTTTCTTAGGTAGTTTATATGGGATGCCACATTATACATACTTCATGATGCATTATAAGTTAAATGAATTGTAAAGTCAATTACAATTATAAATTTATCTAAGACTCTATTACTGCAGTGTATTCCAAATACCTACAAAATTCCACTTCTGGTGTGTTTTCAGGAATCTATTTGTGACCATTTGTTATATAAGCAAATAATATATTTTTGAAGATTTGTGGAGTGGATATATTTGACAATAGTGGAAATGCATGTACATTTTGATAAAAACACATCTTGTTATCATAGTCATAAAGAATAGAACAGGAAGTAGTAGAGAGTGAGAAGAGAGAGAATAAAGAAAAAGAGAAGAGAGAGATAAAGAAAAGTTGATGACTACAAAATGACCAAGAAATAGGTTTTATAAGCTCTGGTATTGGATTTCACAATAGAGTTATTGTAGTTGACATTATATTATATATATTATGCTTTCTATCATATATCACCATAAAGTAAGGTTGATATATGAGGCGATCATTATATACATGCTAGTCAAAATACATTCTATCCCATAAGCATGTATAATTATCATGCATGATTGAAAAGTTATGAAAATATATATGCTCTTCAAATAAACCCACAAATCCAGATTGCCTTACTGTTATTTTGTCTTACTTGTAATATTTGTGTTAAGAATAAGCAAATGTGTATTCGGATGATCAACTGTTGTCTTAGGGATACATATCTCCATAGAAATTAAATACTATTAAAATTAAGAACAATTTAGAAAGTTGAAGCCAATTAGTTGTTTTTTTTTTTTTAGTGGAAACAAATAAGGCATAATTGTCCCTGATTCAATGAACTAGTTACACCTTTCCTCAGGCTGCTTTTTTTATTTACAAGGTATGTTATTGGTTTAACATAATCTATGAATTTCTCATATGTTATTTAAACTTGTATATACAGAGAGAATGTCACCTCAATATGAAATGAATTTATATCATTGTACTGAAACATAGAGGACACATATATTAATACAATAATTTAAAGTTCATGCAACTCCCAAGTTTCAGTGAGTGTATCTTCAAAAAAAAATGATAAATGGGTAGCATGTTCACTCAGTTGAGACAAAAGATTGAGACTAAAATTTTGAGCATATTTCATACTTGTGCCTATTTACATTGATATCCATAAAAACAAAACATCATCAACAATAACAGAAAACTACCTTTGTCATGAGAAGAAAATAAATTGAGAATATAATTAGAGCAATTACTGAAGTAGTTGAGTCTGTTCATTTGAGAGTTTTTCTTTGCCTAATCTTCCTTCTGTGTGCAAGAGGCCAGCTAAGATGAAGACAAACCATCTGCAAGGTCATTAGTCAGAGATTGTAAAAGAAAAATGGTTTTAGAAGTAAAAGAGTATTTTTCTGGAAAAATTAGATTACAATGAAGAAGTGTGTTCTCTGAAATTATAGAAATAACAGTTGTTTTAGTGCCTGAAAGTATTTTTCTTTTTAAATTAGAGCAACACAAAAATATATTGAAAAGAGGAATTCCCATTCATGTGGTCTACTCAACTAACCCTTCTCACTATAAAAGCATACTCTTCTATAGATGCATATTGCAAAGATAAGAGAATTTGCTTACGTACATACACATTATTCTGTAGTGTACTGAGGATTTTGTGTGCAAAAATGGTTATTTGAATATAATTACTATGATACTGAGCTGGTCAGTGATCTGACTAAGATAACACTTAAGCTCAAAATTGGGTGAACTATGCAATGTGAATATCTTAGATAAAGGAATGATTCATGTCCCAAATGGGACAGAATGGGATAGTATAAGAATTCCTTATGCAGTTAAGAATGACATACTATGTAAAACTTATTACTTTTTTCTTTAATTTTCCTGTAATACTTTGGTGCCACAGTTTAACATAATCAAAACCATGGAGATTAAATCATGAATAGTAAGTGGATATTATATTATATTCAGTAGTGAAGCAAAAAATATTTTTTCTGAAATATTTTACTCTGATTTATAATTCACAAACTTAGAACTAGCTTTTAAAACTGTCTATTAAAGGATTTCCGGTCTGGGCCTGATCATAGAGCAGGTCACAGGTGGCAGCTCCATACCAAACCCCAGAAAACCGAGAGAAAGAGGGACTCCCAGGAGCTTTAACTCAGGTAAGGCATCCTAGGTAAGGAAAAAGCAGCACTTGCCCCAAACAGGGAGCAACCAGGACCCACTGGGACCCAGGAATTCACTCCTGACCAGGAGCATGGACTCCATCCGGTCTGGACCCGAGCACTCACAGATCCCGGGATGGAGCTCTGGACCCAATCTCACAGAATCCAGAAGAAGCGGGCTCTCAGGACCTCTATGCCAAGCAGTATCTTAGGCTAGGAAGTGGCAATACTTGCCCCCAAACAGGGAGCAACCGGGACCCACTAGGACCCAGGGACTCACTCCTGGCCAGGGGCTCAGGTTCCTTCCGGTCTGAGCCCAAGCAGATCCCGGGAGTCAGCTCTGCATCCAATCTCACAAAACCTAGAGGAAGCGGGGCTCTCAGTAGCTCTAACTCAAGCAGTATCTTAGGCTAGGAGGTGGCCATACTTGCCCCCAATCAGGGAGCAACCGGGACCCACTGGGACCAGGAATCCACTCCTGACCTGGAGCCTGGGCCCCTTCCGGTTTCCAGCTGAGCATGGAGCACATCTTGGGCCTCAGCTCTAACCCCAGCAGCAAAACCCATCCCAAACAGTTCTGACACAACCTAGATAATAGGAAAGACAGGCCCCAGTCAGAGACAGCACAGATAGCACAAAGGTGATCCAGATGGCAAAAGGCAAGGACAAGAACACAAGCACCAGCAACCCAAGGTACTTGCAATCATCAGAACCTAGTGCTCCCACATTAGAAAGTCCTGAACTCCCCATATCACCAGGGAAACAAGAACCAGATCTAAAATCCCTTCTAATGATGATGATAGAGGACTATAAGAAGGAAATAAATAACACTATTAAAAAACTTGAGGAGAACACAGGAAAACAGGATAAAGTCCTTAAAGAAACACAAAAATCCTTTAAAGAATTACAAGAAAACACAAACAAACAGATGAAGGAATTGAACAAACCATCCTGGACATAAAAGCGGAAGTAGAAACAATAAGGAAATCACAAAGGGAGACAGAAAACCTAAGAAAGAAATCAGGAGTCATAGACACAAGCATCACCAACAGAATACAAGAGATAGAAGAAAGAATCTCAGGTGCAGAAGATACCTTAGAAAATATTGACACAACTGTCAAAGAAAACAGAAAATGCAAAAAGTTCTTAACACAAAATATCCAGGAAATCCAGGACGCAATGAGAAGACCAAACCTAAGGATAATAGGTATAGATGAGAGTGAAGATTCCCAACTTAAAGGGCCAGTAAATATCTTCAACAAAATTATTGAGGAAAACTTCCCTAACCTAAGGAATGAGATGCCCATAATCACACAAGAAGCCTACAGAACACCAAATAGACTAGATCAAAAAGAAATACCTCCCCTCACATAATAATCAAGACACAAAATTCACAAAACAAAGAAAGAATTTTAAAAGCATTAAGGGAAAAAGGCCAAGTAACATATAAAGGCAAACCTATCAGAATTACACCTGACTTCTCACCAGATACTATAAAAGCCAGAAGATCCTGGACAAATAACATACAGACCCTAAGAGAACATAAATGCCAGCCCAAGCTACTTTACCCATCAAAACTCTCCATTACCATAGACGGAGAAACTAAGATATTCCATGACAAATCCGAATTTGCACAGTATCTTCCCACAAATCCAGCTCTACAAAGGATAATAGCAGGAAAGCTGCAATACAAGGAGGGCAATCATACCCTAGAAAGAGCAAGAAAATAATCCTTTTCCATCAAACCCAAAAGAAGATAACCACACAAACGATGTCTCCACTATTAGCAAAAATGACAGGAAGCAACAACACCTGTAACTGCCGTTTCTTTTGTAACGGCCGTCAGGTTCTGCTACTTTG
>NW_021604562.1:8742134-8763295 GCF_004785775.1 Grammomys surdaster | reverse complement strand
GGTCGGCAGGTCAGGGTCTAGCAAGAGAGAACGTGGGGACGGAGGAAGGGGAAAAAAGGGGCGAGAGACGCAAAAGATAGATACAAGCCAGAGTCCGGTGGAGTCTCTTCAAGTCTTCTTTATTCTCTTCTCTTCTTACTATATTCTCACTCCTTCAGTCTCCTGACACCTCTCACTTTCTCTCTCCTTCCTCTACTTCCTACTTCCTACTACCGCCTACTACTTACTACCTCTACCTCCTACTTTCTACCTCTACCTCCTCGACTCCTCTACTCCTCTACTCCCCTACTGCTCTACTCCCCTATAGAAGGGAAATCCTGGGTATTTATACCCTTTACCACGTGACTTGCCCTCGTGGACAATCTCAACTGAAGCCACTACGTCACGTGCCTTGTAGCCATGGATACCAGGAGCACCTGGCAGCTGGGGGCACTAAACAGTGTAACAAGATGTTTATCAGAGTGCGCTCAGCTATTGCAGGCTGTTGAAACAAGTCTCTTGTCAGGGTATATGGCTCGAGATGGCTGTAAAGATGATAGCCACTTTCGGCTAAGAGTCGGCTCCCAACAAACACCCTCTCCTTAATATCTCTTAACATCAATGGACTCAATTCCCCAATAAAAAGGCATAGGCTAATGGACTGGATACGCAAACAGGATCCAGCTTTTTGCTGCTTACAGGAAACCCACCTCAGTGACAAAGACCGACACTACCTTAGAGTAAAAGGTTGGAAAACAATCTTTCAAGCAAATGGTGCTAAGAAACAAGCAGGAGTAGCCATTCTAATATCGAATAAAATCGACTTTCAACTTAAAGCTATAAAAAAGGATAAGGAAGGGCATTTCATACTTGTCAAAGGAAAAGTCAACCAATATGAACTCTCAATTCTGAATATCTATGCTCCAAATAAAAGAGCATCTACTTTCATAAAATAAACCTTACTAAAGCTCAAAACACACATTGCACCTCACACAATAATAGTGGGAAACTTCAACACCCCACTCTCAGCAATGGATAGATCATGGAAACAGAAACTAAATAGAGATACAGTGAAACTAACAGAAGTTATGAACCAAATGGACTTAACAGATATCTGTAGAACATTTCACCCTAAAGCAAAAGAATACACCGTTTTCTCAGCACCTCATGGTACCTTCTCCAAAATAGACCATATAATTGGGCACAAGACAGGCCTCAACAGATATAAAAAAATTGAAATAATTCCCTGCATCCTATCAGATCACCACGGTCTAAGGCTGGTCTTCAAAAATGACAAAGACAATGGAAAGCCCACATTCACATGGAAACTGAACAACACCCTACTCACTGATAATCAGGTAAGGGAAGAAATAAAGAAGGAAATTGAAAACTTTTTAGAATTTAATGAAAATGATGACACATCATACCAAAACCTATGGGATACAATGAAAGCAGTGCTAAGAGGAAAATTCATAGCTCTAAGTGCCTTCAAAAAGAAACTGGAGGGAGCATACACTAGCAGCTTGACAGAGCACCTGAAAGACCTAGAACAAAAAGAAGCTAATACACCCAAGAGGAGTAGACGGCAGGAAATAATCAAACTCAGGGCTGAAATCAACCAAATAGAAACAAAAAGAACTATCCAAAGAATCAATAAAACCAGGAGCTGGTTCTTTGAGAAAATCAACAAGATAGATAAACCCTTAGCCAGACTAATCAGAGGGCAGAGAGACAGTATTCAAATTAATAAAATCAGAACTGAAAAGGGTGACATATCAACAGAAACTGAGGAAATTAAAAAAATCATCAGATCCTACTACAAAAGCCTATGCTCAACAAAATTGGAAAATTTGGATGAAATGAACAATTTTCTAGACAAATACCAGTTACCAATGTTAAATCAGGACCAGATAAACCATCTAAACAGTCCCATAACCCCAAAAGAAATAGAAGCAGTCATTAAAAGTCTCCCTACAAAGAAAAGTCCGGAACCAGATGGTTATAGTGCAGAATTCTATCAGATCTTCAAGGAAGACCTAATTCCAATTCTCTTCAAACTATTCCACAAAATAGAAACAGAAGGTATACTACCCAATTCATTCTATGAAGCCACAATTACGCTCATACCTAAACCACACAAAGACCCAACAAAGAAAGAGAACTTCAGGCCAATCTCCCTTATGAACATTGATGCAATATTATTCAATAAAATTCTAGCAAACCGAATCCAAGAACACATCAAAACAATTATCCATCACGATCAAGTAGGCTTTATCCCAGGAATGCAGGGTAGGTTCAATATGCTGAAATCCATAAATGTAATCCATTATTTAAACAAACTCAAAGAAAAAAACCACATGATCATATAACTAGATGCTGAGAAAGCATTTGACAAAATTCAACACCCCTTCAAGATAAAAGTCTTGGAAAGGTCAGGAATTCAAGGTCCATACCTAAACATAATAAATGCAATATACAGCAAACCGGTAGCCAGCATCAAACTAAATGGAGAGAAACTTGAAGCAATCCCACTAAAATCAGGGACTAGGCAAGGCTGCTCACTCTCCCCCTACTTATTGAATATAGTATTGGAAGTCCTAGCCAGAGCAATTAGGCAACACAAGGAGGTCAAAGGGATACAAATTGGAAAGGAAGAAGTTAAAACCTCACTATTTGCAGATGATATGATAGTATACTTAAGTGACACCAAATCTTCCACCAGAGAACTCCTAAACCTGATAAACAACTTTAGCAAAGTGGCTGGATATAAAATTATCTCAAGCAAATCAGTAGTCTTCCTCTACTCAAAGGATAAACAGGCTGAGAAAGAAATTAGGGAAATGACACCCTTCACAATAGTCACAGATAATATAAAATACCTTGGTGTGAACCTAACCAAGCAAGTAAGAGACCTGTATGACAAGAACTTCATGCCCCTGAAGAAAGAAATCGAAGCAGATCTCAGAAGATGGAAAGATCTCCCATGCTCATGGTTTGGAAGGATTAATATAGTAAAAATGGCTATTTTGCCAAAAGCCATCTACAGATTTAATGCAATCTCCATCAAAATTCCCACTCAATTCTTCACAGAGATAGAAAGAGCAATGTTAAAATTCATTTGGAATAACAAAAAACCCAGGATTGCGAAAACTACCCTCAGCAATAAAAGAACTTCTGGAGGAATCACCATCCCCAACTTCAAGCTGTACTACAAAGCAGTAGTGATAAAAACTGTATGGTATTGGAACAGAGACAGGCAGGAGGATCAATGGAATAGAATAGAAGACCCAGAAATGAACCCCCATACCTATGGTCACTTGGTCTTTGACAAAGGGGCTAAAACCATCCAGTGGAAAAAAGATAGCATTTTTAACAAATGGTGCTGGTCCAACTGTTGGTCAGCATAGAGAAAAATGCAAATTGATCATACTTATTTCCGTGTACAAAGCTCAATTCCAAGTGGATTAAGGACCTTCACCTAAAACCAGCCACACTGAAACTCATAGAAGAGAAACTGGGGAAAAGCCTGGAACACATAGGCACAGGAAAAAAGTTCCTGAACAGAACACCAATGGCCTGTGCTCTAAGACCAAGAATTGACAAATGGGACCTCATAAAACTGCAAAGCTTCTGTAAAGCAAAGGACACAGTCAATAGGACAGAGCAGCAAACAACAGATTATGCAAAGATCTTCACCAACCCTGCATCCGATAAAGGGCTAATATCCGAGGTATACAACGAACTGAAGAAATAAGACTCTAGACAATCAAAGAACCCTATTAAAAAATGGAGCACAGAGCTGAACAAAGAATTCTCAACTGAGGAAGCTCGAATGGTTGAGAAGCACCTAAAGAAGTGTTCAGCATCCCTAGTCATCAGAGAAATGAAAATGAAAACAACACTGAGATTCCACCTCAAACCAGTCAGAATGGCTAAGATCAAAAACACAGGTGACAGCAGATATTGGGAAGGATGTGGAGAAAGAGGAACACTCCTCCACTGTTGGTGGGATTGTAAACTGGTACAACCACTATAGAAGGCAGTCTGGCGGTATCTCAGAAAATTGAACATAATGTTACCTGAGGAGCCAGCTATACCACTCCTGGGCATATACCCAAAAGACGTTTCAACATGCAACAGGGACACATGCTCCACCATGTTCATAGCAGCCTTATTTATAATAGCCAGAAGTTGGAAAGAACCCAGATGCCCTTCAACAGAAGAATGGATGCAAAAAATGTGGTACATTTATACAATGGAGTACTACTCAGCTATTAAAAACAATGAGTTCATGAAATTCCTAGGCAAATGGATGGAGCTGGAAAATATCATCTTGAGTGAGGTGACCCAATCTCAAAAGAACATACATGATATGCACTCACTGATAAGTGAATATTAGCCCAAAAGCTCACAATTTCTAAGAAACTATGTATAGACCACATAAAACTCACATAGAAGAAGGAAGACCAAAGTGTGTATGCTTTGGTCCTTTCTAGAAAGAGTATCAAAAGTTTCAACCAGAGCTCCTAAAGTCTAAACTGCCAGCCAGAGAGCACAAAGGGAGGGACTCATGCACCTTTATAGGGAATTGAGGGTGACCTTGTTAGACTTCAGTGAAAGTAGAGGGCCATGGTCCCTGAAAGTTTGGATCCCCTACTGTGTGGGAATTTGAGAGCAGGGAGATGGGACTGGGAGGATGTTTGGAGCACAACCTCACAAAAATTAGGAGGAGGGGGTATGGGATAAGGGGTTTTGGGGGAGAATAGGAGAGGAGATTACATTGAAAGGTAAATATGTATAATATCCAATAAAAAAAACACACAGATAAAGGGTCTAAAAAAAGAGAGGGAGAGAGTTTACTTATTTTAAATTATTTCCAAAAGTTTGTAGGAGTTGCTAATTGGCTAAGATCCTATTTTAAGCACTCCACAAAAGAATTTAAGTCTCTGTTCAATATTCTCAAGAGAGAGGTCAACCCTAATTTTCCTCAACAATTAATTGACAAAAGAGAGGCAATGTCACAAAAAGTAGATGATGCTATTACTAACCGATATATTATACAGTCTGATTAGCTGACAGTGGTGCTATAACAGTCCTTTGACAAAAGATTATTAATATAGATTTATATATCCTTAAATAGGGTCTTCATGACTCTCTGAGTGTGGAAGGAGTGACTGTTGGCACTTCTGCCCTGATTTTACAAGAACTCTGAAAAATTGGCTTTAAAAACAAAAGAGGGGGAATGGTACCCCCTCAGAAGAAGTCCCCCTGAAATACTCTCCATCATGCCTTTTTCACTTTTCTCTCTCTAAAGCTGAAAGCTCATGGCAAATCTGCTGCTGACTGCCTCTGGAACCACGGAGACCAACAAAACTTTGCCACAGATATGGGGAAGGACCCTCTTACCATTAAAGGGAATAGCCCAGACCCAGTTACCTTATGGGGCCGAGGACTGATATGCCTGTCTGATACCACAGAAGGCACAGCTAACCGGCTACCAAAAAGATTAATGAAAAAAATAGATACCCCCACAAAGCCAGGCCCAACCATAAATAAGATGAATAACAATTTACATCCAGGGAAGAGAAATCTCCCTGAGAATCCCCTTCTTTTTCCTTTACAGGTAAAAATGAATCACCCGTGATGTCTGCTGTTAGAAGTTCTAATCCAGGTGCTGGCCTCCAAACTTATACTACTCAGACCTTTGAAGGGCCACTGACAAGAACATCAAACAGCTAGAGATTGACATCACTAATCTGAAGAAATCCCTTGTTTCGCTGTCTGAAGAGACCTCCTAAAATTGTAAAGATCCTTATTGGACTTGATTTACTCTATTACAATAGAAAAGGCTGTATACAGCTCTTAACTGTGTACAACCCTTAAAGAAGAAGGTTGCCTTTACATAGACAAGACAAGGAGGGTTAAAGAGAGCATGAAATAGGTAGTGAAGGCCCTGAGAAAAATCAGAGAGAGAAAGAGACAGATGAAGCCTGGTACAAGAATTGGTTTGCAGCCTCTCCAAGGTTGTCAACCCTATTTCCTCCCATCTTGGGAGCATTATTTGGGTTCTTTTTGCTTTTTTCTTCTGGTCCCTTGCCCTCAAATAGGCGGACTAACTCTGTGATACAACAGATAAATAATTTGGTAGCAAAACCTATTGAGATACATTATCATAAGTTAGCTATGGAGGACCACGAGACTCAAGATGAGGTTGTTACTTTATACAGGGTGTTTCCAAAACCCATCTCCACCCAACCTAAAAGGGGGGACTTCTGCCCCAGACCAAGCAGAAAGGGGCCACCCAGAACCCTCTCTGACAGGCGATCTGAATTCTTGCTTAGGCTGCGAGGCTAAGCACTGCAAGGGAATATAAATAAAAGATAAAGATATCTATCTGGGTTCCCTGAGGGATAAGCCTGACTGCATAGGGGTTGATGTCAAAAGTATCCCCTCTCCAGGAAAAAGACATCGGGATGGGTATGGCCCTCATGCCTCACTGGACAACGACAGGGGGACTGGAGCCATTACAAGATCCCCTTCAAATACTGGAGGTCAGGCCTCTATCCCCGCCTTCGCAAGTTTAGAATTGCCACCCCCCTTCTATACTTAGAGAAGGGAGGAGATGTCAGGGGCAGCCCTGCTTACACACTGAAGGCCTAAAATCAGCCATAGGCCTAAAATCAGCAATAGGCCTGTCATACATGTATACTAACACCAAGTGTTTGGTCTCAGTGGAAAACTATTGAAACAGATGGCTATAAGCTAATGTCAACAGGCAGCTTTTGTGGAAATTTATAAGCCTGAGTAGTCATAGACCTTGTAAATAGGTAGCCTTGGCAGACAATACCAACTTAGATAAGGACAAGTGAGTCATAGGCAGAGTCATAGTGACCTGTCCCCTGAACCTTCACCCAGCCAATACCTGGTTCTGAAGATATCTGTATTCCCCCTGAACACCCACACTCCAGTGTCATTCCCTTCCCCACATCCTGCCTTTCTGTGTTTATAACCCCTGTGTGAATTAATTACGATTTGAGAAAAAAATAAAACTGTTTATTAAATGTACCCCAGTGCCATTTAAATGTTTATCTTCTTAAATAATATTACCTAGATGCAGTGAGTATATAGCAATCTTAAAAACATCCTTTGTATGTGTTCTTTTCAGAGTGAATTATATTTAGCCTTCAGCACTGAACATATTCAGTGAAATTTCACTGTGATGTTGTAATAAATAAAAAAATAGAAACATGTGCTACTGCATTATGAACATTTTTTAAAAACTGTGCTGAAAGATTTTCAGTGTTGTTGTTTTTAAGAGAAAGAACATGAAGTTTGATGGTTATGAGGTGGGGAAGGATCTGAATGAAGTTGGAGGAAGGCAAAGAATTTGATCAAATATATCATAAAATATTCAAAACACAACTATTTATATATGTTTTATAATAAGATTCAAAAGGGATGAGGAGATGGGCTTGGTGGGGAAAGTACTTAGTTTGCAATCACAAGGACTGGAATTTGTATTACTGAAGTGCACATAAAAACCTGGACATGGATGATTACTGCATGCAAATTCTAGCACTTGGACAGTCAAAAGAAAGATCCCTGTGGCAAGCTGGATAGCTAGACTAGCAAGGATTGGTGAGCTCTGTGTTTATCAAGAGACTCTGCTCAATAAATTAGGTGGAGAGTAATTTAGGAAGATGCTAGGCGTCAATTTTGCACCTTTACTAGCGTATGCATATGTATGTGTGGGAATTTGCATATACACATGCACGCACACATTAAAATATTTGAGATTTGCCCTCTAGAGATTTAAAATACTGCAGTGTTGTTAAGTGTAATCACAGCATAACTCTAGAACTTTTACCTTATGTGCAGCAGAGTCTTTATTCTCACCAAACAACAATGTACCATCATCTTTGCTTGACAGTCCTTGGAAACCACCATTCTCATTTCTGCTTTATTGAGATTGGCTATTTAGGTATCATATGTAAATGGAATCCTGCAATATTTGTTTTTCTGTAACTGAGCTATTTTACTTAGCATAATGACCTCCAGGTTTATTCATGTTGTAAGATTTGACAGGATTTCCTTTTTATGACTATGAATAATAGTACATATTTTATATAACACATGTTCATTATCTATCCTAGCATTGACGGGCTTTTAGCTTGTTTCTACCTTTTAGCTATTATGAGTAGTGCTGCATGAATATGATAATTCAATTTTTTAAAGAGAACCTGATTTCAGTTCTTTTGGACAAATGCCCAGGAGTAGAATTGTCAGATAACATAGTAGCTCTATATTAAATTTTTGAAGATCATTCCCAATATTTCTTACAGCTTTATCATTGTTTTACATCCATACCAAGGGTACATAGGTGTCTGCACCCGAGGCACTGAGCAGATCCTGGACTTTAGCTCTGTACCCAATCCCACGAAACCCAGAGGAGGCAGGGCCCCCAGGAGCTCTAACCTCAGCAGTATCTTAGGTAAGGAGACAGCAACACCCACTCCAAACAGAGAGTAACTGGGACCCACTAGGACCAAGGAATTCACTTCCTGCCCAGAGCACTGGTTTCTTCTGCTCTGTCCCCGAGCACTGAGCAGATCTTGGGCCTCAGCTCTAACCCCAGCAGCAACAGTCACCCCAAACCAAGGGTATATAGAAGACCTGATTTCTTCGTATCCTCATCAATACCTAACTGATTTTTTTCCGTTTGATAATGACTTATTAACATATGTGAGTGCAATGTTATGGTGGTTTAAAGCTCGATTTAATCCTTACATAGAGCTGGTTTTGCTGCCTATATTTTGGGTTTATTTAAAAATTCATTGTCCAATACAATGTCATTAACATTTCTATTATGGAAGGGATCATTGAAGAGATGGTTCAGTGGTTAAGAGCCTGTACTGATCTTGCTGAGGACTCAAATTTGGTTTCTAGCATTTTTATCAGGAGGCTAACAAGTATCTATAGCTTCATGAGATGTAACACCTTCTGGCCTCTGAAACTCTGAAAACAGTATTGCTCATGTGCACACACTGCCCCTCACCTCACCCCATATAACTAAAATGGAAAATAATTTTTAAAATAAAGAATAAGTTTGATAGGTTTTATTTAGAAGTTGGACAGATATGAGTTTTGTGTTTAAGTCTTTAACATCTTGTGATTTGAATATATATATATATATATATATATATATATATATATATATAACATATTTGACCAAGTTTGATTCTATTGCATTGGATTATCAATATTTTCACACCACCACTTACCCGAGCTATTTTTTCTCCATCTTATATTCTGTATACTATTTTCAAAGATTACTGGAGTTGGGAGTTGTAGCACATACCTATGATCCCAGAACACATATGGTTAAAGAGAGCGATCAAGAGCTTGAAGGTAGCCTACTTTACACAGAAAGTTTTTGAGCTGCCAAGAGAAATCTTATAACAGGCAAGAAATAAAGATTAGTTGACAGTTCATATGTAGTTTGACTTTTGAGCTCTTTACTGTATTTTTTTGATCTATGCATCTGTTTTGATGTGAATCCCATACTGCTTTGAATAGAGTTAGTTTGTATTAAGTTTGAAATGTGAAAGTATGAGGCACCAAGCTCTGCCCTTGTTATTCAAGATTTTTTTGTTTGCATTCTTTTCTTATCTATGAAGATTTTAGTATTATTTGTATTTCTGAAAAGAAAAATGCTGTTGACATAATGGGAGATTTTCCATTGCATCTCTAGATCACTTCTGTAGTACAAGAAAAAAATTTTTAAGAAACCTGAGTATGTGATTTTTTTTTCTAATTTCAGTTAAGGTTGTCATCTTATGTTTTAGTTACTTATGTTGTTATTCAGTCTTGACAAATCAATTTAAGGAAGGAAAAGTTTATTTTGGATCATAGTACTAGTATATATGTTGGGAAAAAACTCACACAGGGCAGGGCTGGGGCACACGGACATGGCAGCTCAGGTGGCCTTGGCCCGTGGCAGGGGAGGTTCCCATGTATGCAAGAAAGTCCAAGGTCCAGAAGACATGTGGAATCCAAGAGATGAAAGTTTTATTTTCCATGATGGTGAAAGTTGGATCTAGATGTTAGTGTGTTCCCCCCCCCCCAAGAGTCTGGGGAGAGCTGGCTTATATAGAGGGTGGGAAGGAGGAGGGACCAGGGAGGAATGACTTAATTATCTAGGCCCCCTGGCCTTATTAATATGTAAATCTCTCGAGGCAGAGGCCTGTTAGTCATGCCTTCTACCTGTGTCTTACGTGATTGATGGTATAGGTTAAATGGAGATGGGACCTCATGTCAGGGTCCTGGGTTCTGGGGGCATGGCCTAACACATGCAGTCTCAGGGTTCCAGGCCCGTGCTAACCCAAGATGTTCTACAGTCTGACATATATAGTCCATTGTTGTGGGAAATTTAAGGCGGTAGGAGCAAGATAAATCACCAGGTCACATTGTATTCATTCATTAAATAGATAAAGATAAATGGTTGTAATATGATCATAGTCATTCTCTCTGTGTGTGTCTCTCTCTTTTTGTCTCAGTCTCTCTCTGTCTCTGTCTCTTTGTCTCTCTGTCTCTGTCTGACTCTGTCTCTGTCTGACTCTCTCTCTCTCTCTCTCAAGCAAGTTCAGAATCCCACCCAATGGAACAGTAAATTTAAGGTGGAAATTCTCACCTAAATTAACCTAATCTAGATAACTCCTAAAGGATATACACAGAGGGTTTTTTTCCATGTTGAGTCTAAATCTCATCATACTAACAAGCCATCAAAAGGTCAACTTTATGGTCAACTTTATTCCTAAGTATATAACTCTGAATATGTAACCACTGATATATCCCTTGTTTCCATAACCTCATGGCCATCTCATATGCAGAATGCATCCAGTTCATTTCCAAAAGTCCCTGTAGTCTAACAATTTTAACATCTTTTGAAAGTGTAAACACAGAGTCTGTTTTGAAACTCATGCAATCTCATAAATGTGAATCTCCATTAGGACCAAAATATAATAGATCCAACACACAATGCAATATACAATTCAACAATTGCATTCTAAGAGGGAAAAATGACTCATATGAAGGAGTCATATCATGGGGGACATATCAATACAAGACTGAAATCAAGCAGGTCAAAAAATACTTCCTGCAGTTCTATGTATCATATATGGTGCTTATGACTGACACTCCCCACCTCTCTAATTCTACCATCTACAGAAAACATAGCCTCTCTCTTAGGCAGTCTCTACTTTACAATCTCAGCTCCCGTTAGAAAATGGTCCATGTTGAAGGCCTCTCTAATATCTTGAAATCTCCATTTTAACTTGTTCTTCATTTCTACATCTGCATATAGTTTGCTTTTAGGGCCTCCTTGCAGTAAATTCAACCTTGTCATGTAATACTTGGCCTTCATGATTCTCTGTATGCAAGCTCACCTCAAACACCTACAACTGTCTTATCTCTCATTTCTACAAAATTGATAACATGCAGATGAGATTGTTAAGTTTGGTGATGGAGTCTGTAATAGGTACCATTCTTCAGCTGGTGGTATTAGGTTATATAAGATAACCAGCTGAGGAAAAGAGAGAAGGAGTAAGCCAGTAATTATCAATCACTTCAGCTTCTGTATCAGTTTCTACCCCAATTTCTTCAGTGATATATTCTGATCTGGAATTGTAAGGCAAATAAATGCTTTCCTCCCTCTGGTTGCTTTTGTTCAGTGTGGTTTATTACAGCAACAGAGAAGCAAACTAGAATAGAACACTTTCAATTGCATTCTCAGTTTATAGTCTTTCCCTTTAAATAACCATACTTTCCCATGATAGACCACTTACTGAATACTTCTCTCACTTTGAGGCACTTTTCCTTTGTCACTAATAATTATGTCTTAGTGTCCTATAGCTGTGAAAGGACACCTTAATCATGGCACTTTTTTTTTTTTATAAAGGAAAGCATTTGATTATGTCTTGCTTACAGTTCAGAGATTTAGTCCGTTTTCATCATGGTAACTCACAGGCAAACATGGTGCTGTGTAGGTAGCTGAGAGTTCTATATCCAGAATATCAGGGAGCAGGGAGGGGGGGGGAGGGAGGGAGGGAGTGAGGGAGGGAGGGAGGGAGAGATAGGGAGGGAGGGAGACAGAGCTTGAAATTCTGAATCGTCAAAGTTCACACCTATCCACAATATGTCCTTATGCCCCAATCCTTTCAAATATTGCCACTTCCTATGAGTCTATGGGGGACATTTTCATTAAGACCACCACAAGAACCAAAGAGATTTCTCCTTAATTTTGTTAGCTACTTTAACAATCACCATTGTTTTCTTAGTATAAACAATTTCTGAAAATTTAAACTTATTCTTTTCCTTGCCTCAGAGTACATTTTTCATATTTGTCTGTTCTACTTGTTAGTCTCTTTACACTATAGATTCAGATAAAAGCAGTGAGCAGTTACCATTATATATCCAGGATGATATCCATTCTTGAGATTCCTTTGCCAAAGAAATACTTCATTAGCCTTTTAATTCAACCTCACCCAACTACTCAGGATACAGGAATAGCAAAACTAGATTTTTGGGTAAAATATATCACACAAGTAATTCTGTAGTTCAGTTGCTTATATAGTGCTTTTTCCTTCTGAAACCTCATATGTCAGTCTTCCACTGTCTGCATTTCTTTCATCACTGCACACTTCCAAGTTCTCATCACTTAAGATTTGCCACAATTTTTAAAAGGATATTTTGGCCCATAGTTCCATATTTTTCAACAAACTAATTCCAAAGCCAAAAAATTCCATTGATCAGGTTTGTCCTAACAATGGCCCCAACTCTTAATACCAATTTTCTGTGTTATTTAGTTTTCTTTTTGCTGTAATGAAAATCACATAAGAGTACCTTAAGGAAGAAAGAATGTATTAGACCTCACTGTTCAATGATCCAATTCATCATTGCAAGTGATACAGTAGCAAAAGCTTAAGGAGGCAGCCAGTCACATCGCATCTACAGTGACAAGCAGAGAGTCAGGAATGCTGATGATGAACTTCTTTTGCATCCTTATTTCATCACCTAAGCCCAAAGGATGGTGCTGCCTACATGTAGGGTAGAACTTCCAAGCTCTAATAATCTAATCTAGTTGAGATAACTCCTTAATGACATAGCTAGAAATTTGTTCATAGGATTTTCAAGATCTATGAAGGTTATCCATCATTGTGCATATGTCTTTTACCATTTTACTTAAATTTATTATTTTCTTTTTGATCCTAGAACAGGATACTCTTGTTTATTTCCTCCTATATTTAGCTCCAACTCTCCAGCTCTGCCATCTGCAGCACACACAATTTGTTTGGTAGGATCAGGCTGACTTTATGCCACACCTGCCTCTGTCCTTGGTGGTAATTTTCACAGTACTGGCATTTCGAATATGCAAGGATTTCCACAAAAACTGAGACTGCACCTTCACCTCCCTTCAGGAACTCAAACTTTTCCACAAGCTGTTAATCCTTAGCTTCTTTCCATGACCCCTTCATGCCTTCAAAACCAGTTTCTGGGGGGAGGGGAGTAGAGGAAGATTCTTTACTATTATCAACTTTGCTATGAGCTTGAGATGCACCCTTCCCCTGTGGACCAGTGCTTTCTTTTGTGGGCTGACATCTAGGAGACATTTCCATGATGGTGGTCATTTGTTAGTCACAGGTGAAACCACATATTGTTAATCCACAATATCATACAAACAGGTTTAAATCTTTGATTGGCTTTCAAACTTCCCTCTGAAACCCCATGTACATTTGTCTCAACATTCATATCTTCCAATTTCAAGAATCTTGGTACTAATCAGCTTTTCCAGTCCAAAGATCCAAACATTTCTTTAACCTCCCATAAACAACACAGTCAGGTATGTCACAGCAATGCTTCATTCCTTGAACAAACTTCTGTGTAGTCTGTTTTTGTGGCTGTGATAATAGACACTAAGACCAAAGCATCTTGGGGAGGTGAGAGTTGATTTTAGCTTACAAGTCACAATCCATCAATAAGGGAAGTAAGGGCAAGAACATGAACCAGTAAATAAAGCAGAGATCATTGGGGAACACAGCTTTTTGGCTCAATCTCCCTGGCTTGCTCAACTTTCTAATATAAGCCAAGTCCTCCTTTTCAAAGATGACATGGCCAACAACAGTAGGCTATACACTAATAATAGCAATTAACAATTAAGAAAATATTTCACAGAACAATCTATTGGAAACAATTCTCAACTAAAAAATCCCTCTGCCAGGATATGACTAGGTCCTCAAGAGGTTGATAAATCTTTTTTTTTTTTTTTAAATTTTTTTATTGGATGTTTTATTTACATTTCATATGTTGTCCCCTTACCCCATCCCCCACCCACCCAGGAACCCCCAATCCCCTCACACCTCCTCCTTCTTCTTTGTGGATGTAACCTCTATCTACCCCCCCACTCCCACCTCCCCACCCTCAAAATTCCCACCCCCTGGGGCGTCCAGCCTTCATGAGGTCAAGGATCTCATCTTCCACCTGTGCCCAGCAGGGCCCTCCACTCTTATATATTCAGCTAAGGCCCTGGATCCCTCCATAAGTGCTCCCAGGCTGGTGGTTTAGACCCTGGGAGCTGTGGTTGGTTGGTATTGTTGCTCTCCTCATGGGGCCACAAATCCTTTCAGCTCCTTCAGTCTTCACTCTAACTCCTCCATTGAGAACCCCATAATCACTTCAATGGCTAGTTGTGAGCATCTGCCTCTGAATATGTCAGACTCTTGAAGACCTCTGAGGAGACATCCATATCAGGCTCTTATCAGCATGCACTTCCTGACTTCCACATCAGCATCTACCTTTGGTGACTGCACATGGGATGGATACTCAGGTGGAAAGGTCTTCAGACGGCCCCTCCTTCAGTTTTTGTCCCTCACTTTGTCTCCATATTTGCTCCCTTGAGTATTTTGTTGCTCCTTCTAAGAAGGACCGAATCACCCCCACTTGGTCTTCCTTCTTTATGGACTTCATGTGGCCTGTGAGTTGCATCTTGGGCATTTTAAGGTTGATAAATCTAACCATTACATTTGGATCAATTCCAGGTTGCCAGACTTGTAGAGCAGTGGACTTTATCTGCTGAATCATTGTGGCAGCCCCTAAATAATGATTTTTACTGACTATCTTTTTCTTAATTTTAGTTAAAATCTTCTCAGAATTTTATATAAAGATACTTGGTATAATTTTAATATTCTCAAAATTTTTAAAATCTGTTCAGTGACCATATGTAGAGTTTCTGAATATAAATCAATATGATTTTTAAAAGAATGTATATCTTGCTGATTTCAGTATAGTTCTACATTTATTATGTTCATTTGGTCTATAGGATGCTGAGGCATTATATTTTATTATTGATCATTGTCTCTGATGTGGAACCTAATTTTATTCCCCAGGCTGGTCTTAAAGTTTCAGCTTAAGTTATCCTTTTACTTTAGCCCTTTGAATATCTGGAAATATAGTTATATACAATTTTATTAAGCTTCCTTATTGATCTTCTGTTTTGAAGCTCCACTTATTATTGAAAGTTGATTAATAAAATATCCTATTACTTACCACTTTTGCCTTTTTAATCATCAATATTTTCCTCATGTATTATTAGAATGTTATAATTAACCCATTCCTCTGTGTGTTTCTGGGAGTATTTGTATATGCCTGTTATAACACTGGTGGTCTGATACATTCGTAATTATATATCTTTCTAGTCTCCTGAAATACTTTTTATTAAAGTCTGTTCTGCATAATCTGCATATGACCACCATTCTAATTCATTGGTTATTATTATTTTCTAAATTTTTCATTTTTATGAAAATTCATTTAGTTAGAATGCGTAGTGTTATTTTATGAATGAAAAATATGTTCTTCCTTTTACTTGTAGTTTTGAACATCTTTACAACTAAAATGAGTGCCAGTTACTGCCTGTATTCTATACATTATTTTTACATTTGATTCATCCGTTAAAAGTTTTTAGCATTGGGACATTTGTCTATTTATATTTAAAATACATACTTGATTTGAGGATTTCTTACTGCTTTTTGTTTATTCTTTTATTACTTAATTAATTTTTTTCACATCCCTATAGCAGCTTCCTATCCTTTTTTCCTCCCACTTGCTCCCTCCAACCTAACTCACTATCTCCCACAACTCCCACTTTCTCTTCAGAAAAGGAGAGGCTGCCCATGGCTATCAACTTGCCTTAGCATATCAAGCTGCAGTAGGACTAGGTGCATCTTTTCTTATTAAAACTAGACCAAGCAGCCAAGTTAGGGAAAGGGATTCAAAGTCAGGCAGCAGAGACCTGGCTCATGCTATTATGGGTCCCACATGAAGACCAAGCTTAACATCTGCTACCCATGCGTAGGACTCCTAGGTCTGTCCTATGAATGCTCTCTGGTTGATAGTTCAATCTATGTGAACCCCTATGTGTCTAGGTTAGTTGATTCTGTGGGTTATCTTATTGTGCCCTTGACTTCTCTAGCTCCTTCATTACTTTCCCCCATCTTCCATGAGATTCCCTAAGCTCTGCTTAAAGTCTGGCTGTGGGTCTCTGCATCTGTTTCCTTCCATCAGCCTCTCAGATGACAGTTATGCTATGCTCCTGTCTGCATGTATAGGAAAATATCAATAATGTAAGAGGTTGACTCTCTCTCATGGCATAGGTCTCAAGTTGGGGCAGTCACTGATTGGCTGTCTCACCAATTCCTGCTCCATCTTTATCCCAGAACATCTTGTAGGCAAGACAAATTGTGGATATAATGTTTTGTGGCTGATTTGGTGTCTTGATCCTTGCATTGGAAGTCTTCTCTGGTTCAATAAGTGACAATTTCAGGTTCTATATGTCAGTAGTCTTAGTTAGGGTGACCCTTGTAGATTCCTGGGAATTTCCATTGTATTATATTTCTAGCTTCTCCCAGAGATGCCCCCCAACAAATCTATTTTTCTCAACCAGTTCTTTCCCTCTGTCCTCTTCAGACTTGAACTATTTCTAGTGTTCCCACTCTGCCCCACCTCCAACCCTCTTCCCTCCTTCCATCCACCCCATATGTCTATTTATTTTCTCTTCTCAGTGAGATTCAAGCATACTCCCTGGAGCTCCCTTGTTACTTAGCTTCTATGGATCTTTGACTGTAGCATTGTTATCCTGTAGTTTGTGGCTAGTATCCATTTAAAGTGAGTACATACCATGTTTGTCATTTTGGATCTGGGTTACCTCACTCAAGATGATATGTTCTAGTTCCATTCATTTACCTGAAAATTTCATGATGTCATTTTTTTCATCTTCAATTCAATTCCATTAATCAACTTGTCTGTTTTTATGACAACAGCATGAAGTTTTTACTACTATTGATTTGTAGTATAGGTTGAAATCAGGGATGGTGATACCTCTAGAATTTCTTTAATTGTACAGAATTGTTTTAGCAATCCTAGTTTTTGTGTGTGTGTGTTTCCATATGAAGTTGAATATTGTTATTTCAAGTGGTATGAAGAATTGTGTTGCAATTTTGGTGGGAATTGTTTTGAATCTGTATATTGCTTTTGCTAAGATGGCTATTTTTACTATGTTAATTCTACCAATTCATGAACATAAGAAATCTTTCTATCATCTGATATCTTCTTCAACTTCTTTCTTCAAAGACTTGAAGTTCTTGTCATACAGGTCTTTCACTTGTTTGGTTAGAGTTACACACTGAGATATCTTATATTATTTGTGGCTGTTGTGAAAGGTGTGTTGTTTTCTTAGTTTCTTTCTGGTCATGGTTATCATTTTTATAAAGGAGGGCTACTGATTTTTTAAAATTAATCTTGTATGTAGCCACATTACTGAAGGTGTTTCTCAGCTGTATGAGTTCCTTGATAGAATTTTGGTGATCCCTTATGTGTACTACCATGTCATCTACAAATAGCAATACTTTGACTTCTTCCTTTCCAATTTGTATCACCTAGGTCTATGTTAGTTATTTTCTCTCTAACTAGAACTTCAAGTACTATAATGAATAGGTAAGGATAGAGTGTCTTAAACCCAGTTTTAGTGAAATTGCTTTAAGTTTCTACTTAATTTAATGTTGGTTATTAGCTTGCTGTTTATTGCCTTTATTGTGTTTAGTTATGTGCCTTATATCCCTGATTTTTTTTTAGACTTTAACATGGAGGGGTGATTCAGCTTTTGTGATATTTAACAAGAAAATTGTCCATTTCATTTAGATTTTCCAATTTTATGGTTTATAGATTTTTTGAAGGAAGACCTAATGATTTTTTGAGTTTCTTCAGTGTCTTTGGTTATGTCTCACTTTTCATTCCTGATTTTGTTGATTTGGATATTTTTCCTCTGCCCTTTTGTTAATTTGGCTAAGGTTTTTCTATGTTGTTGCTTTTTGGAAAGAACCAACTATTGGTTTTATTGATTTTTTTTATTGTTCTCTTAGTTTCTTATTGATTGATTTTAGTACCAAGTTTGATTGTTTCCTGCCATCTACTCTTCTTTGATATGTTTGCTTCTGTTTTGGCTAGAGATTTTATGTGTACGGTTACTTTGCTAGTATGTGGTCTCTCTATACACTTTATACTTTATCAAGTCACATAGTGCTATTAACTTTTCCTTGTAGCATTGCCTTCATTGTGTGCCATACATTTGGGTATGTTGTACTTTCATTTTCATTGAGTTCCACATAGTCTTTAATTTCTTTGTTTCTTCCCTGAACCAGCAGTCATTGAGTAGAGAGTCTTTAAGTTTACAAGAGTTTGTAGGGTTTCTATTGTTGTTGAAGTCCAGCTTTAATCAATGGTGGTCTAATAAGATACAGTGGGTTATTTCAATTTTCTTATATCTGTTTAGACATGCTTTATGATCAAGTATATTGCAAATTTTGGAAAAGGTTCCATGAGGTACTGAGAAGAAAGAATATTCTTTTGTGTTTGGGTGAAATGTTTGTAGATATCTGTTAGGTCCATTTGAATCATGACATCTGTTAATTTCATTATTTCTCTGTTTAGTTTCTGTCTAGATTACCTGTCTAGGCTGGTGAGAGTGGGGTCTTTAAGTCACTCAATATTAATGTGTAGAATTAGATGTCTGATTTAAGCTTTACAAATGTTTCTTTTGTGAATGTGGTTACCACTGCATTTGGGACATAATTATTCTGAATTAATACATCATCTTGTTGGATGTTTCTTTTGATGTGTATGAAGTATCCTTATCCATTTCTTTTGATTAATTTAGGTTTAAAGTCTATTTTATTAGATATTAGAATGGCTATTCCACTTTGCTTCTTGGGTGCATTTGCTTGGAAAATCTTTTTCCAGTCCTTTACTCTGAGGTAATTACTGTCTTTGTTGCTGAGATGTGTTTCTTTTATGCAGCAGAATAATAGATCATGTTTTTGCATCTACTCTTCTAGCTCATGTCCTTGTATTGGGGAATTGAGTCCACTGATGTTGAGAGATATTGATAAATGATTGCTTAATCTTGTTATTTTGATATTTGTGGTGATTATGTGTGTGTGTGTGTGTCTGTGTGTGTGTCTGTGTGTCTGTGTTGTGTGTATCTATGTCCCACTTCTTTTGTTTTTTTCTGGTATGGAATTATTTATTTCCTGTATTTTCTCATGCATAGTTAACCTACTTGTGTTGGAGTTTTCCTTCTAGTATTCTCTGTAAGGCTGAAATTGCAGATAGATAATGTTTAAATTTGATTTTTTCATGGAATATCTTTCCATTTTTCATCTATAACGATATAAGTTTTTGCTGGATATAGCAGTCTGGAACAGCATCTGTGGTCTCTTAGAGACTGCAAAACATCTTCACAGGCCCTTCTGCCTTTTAGGGTCTCTGTGGAGAAATCAGGGGTAATGATGATTGGTCTGCCTTTGCATGTCATTTGGCATTTTCCCATTGAGTCTTTTAATTTTCTTTCTTAGTCAAATAATTTAGTGTTTTGACTCTTATGTGGAGGGAGGATTTGGTCCAATTTATTGGTGTTCCTTAAGCTTCTAGTATATTTATAGACATCTTTTTCTTTAGGTTGGGGAAATTTTCTTTATGATATTGTTGAAAATATTTTCTGGATTTTTGAGCTGGAAATCTTGTCCTTCTTCTTTTCCTATGTTTCTTAAGTTTGGTCTTTTCATAGTGTCCCAGATTTCCTGGATGTTTTGTGTCAAAACATTTTTTAATTTAAATGATTTTATTTTTTACATTGCAGTCGCTGTCTCTCTCAGTCTCCTTTCCCACAGTTCTTCATCTCAGAATCATTGAAATTTAACATTTTTTGAGAGATGTATCAGTGTTTTTCCATCATATTATCTATGCTCGAGATTCTCTTTTCCATCTCTTGTATTTTCTTTGTGATTTTTATGTCCCTAGTTCCTGTTTTGTATCTAGTTTTTCTATCTCCCAAATTTCCTCAGTTTGTGTTTTATTTATTGCTTCTATTTACATTTTAAGGACCTGAGCAGTTTTAACCTATTTGATATTATATTCCTGGATTTTTAAAAAGGGATTTATTCATTTCCTCTTTAAAGGTCTCTACCATCTTCATAAGAATGGATTTAAGGTGCTTTTCTTGTGCTTCAGCAGTATTAGGATATTTATTTACAGCTTGCTGTAGTAGGATAGTTAGGCTCTTAAGGTGCCATATTGCCCTGTCTCTTATTGATTGTATTCTTATGTTGACTTGAGCCATTTGGTTGTCCCTGGTGCAGGCATGCCTCAGGAAATGCAGATGTATTTGTGAGTAGGAAAATAGAGTACAGAGGGCTGGGTGATGTTTATTTCTGTTGGGTGTGTTTGGGGGAAATTAGAAGGCAGACTTTGGAGGAGTGGGTTTTCCTTGATGTCACTGTGGCAGCAGGCCTCAGGAAATGCAAGCAAGGTTACAGCCCAAAAGATGAAACTCAGGGGACTCCTGGTGCAACTCACTGCTGCAGGGCATGCACCAGGGGAACCTGGCAGGTGGGGGATTGATGTAGGGGGAGAGGGCTCATCTGGATGTCTCTGGTGACAGTAGGTCTCTAAGAATGTAGGTAAAGCCCTGGGCTGGCAGATGTAGCTCCCTGTTGGTGTCTGCCGTCTGTCTGTTTGTGTCTGTCTGTTTGTCTATCTATCTATCTATCTATCTATCTATCTATCTATCTATCTATCTA
>NW_021604562.1:8702219-8742124 GCF_004785775.1 Grammomys surdaster | reverse complement strand
CTATCTATCTATCTATCTATCTATCTATCTATCTATCTATCTATCTACCTATCTATCTATCAATCATCTATCTATCAATCATTTTCTACCTCTCTTTATGGATCACCATACCTAATTGAAAGAAGCACAGGAAAATTCTTTAAGTGTAGGTCATTTTTTTTGTTTCTGTAACAAAATACCTGAAGCTATATATATTGTAAGTAAACTATACCTTTCAAAAATCATGATTCATAATTTCAGAGGATGAAGTTCTGAGATGACTTGACCCATGAAAAAGATTTCTTTGGATAAATCATGACATAGTATATAAATAGAGAAAGCCTGGCCAAGCAGAAGGGGACAACCATTGAAATTAGCCTTAATTTATAACAACTTGATATTGAAAAAACTAACAGAATTTCAACAAGTACATTAATCTCTACCAAAATAATGCCCCAATGACAAATACATTCCACTAAGCCTAATCTCATGAAGTTTCAAGACCCTCTTTTTAATTCTCACACTGAAGATGAAGCTACTAGCACTTGGACTCTTCAATGATACTCTGAAATAATAGTTAAGGCTCAACAATTTCTTCTTTTGAAATTAGATCTCATTATGCATCCCTGGCCAGGTTGGATTTTCCTATGTAGACCAAGCTTGATGCCAACTCACAGACGCTACCTGCCTCTGGGATTAAAGAAAGTTGTTCACCACAATGTCTGGCTATTTCTCAGTTTCTTTTGTATGTATTCTGTATTTTCTTTTTTATTAATCACATGATTTGCATGAAAGACATTTACAACAACCTAATTTAAGGTAATAGCAATTGAGCCATAGCTGCATATAAAAACTGTACTTTAAATTCTTCTTCCTCACCTTTTATTATTAATGCTGATATTGCATCATTTTAAGTTATGTATCTATCAACATATTCTTATGCATATAGAGATTTTTATACTTTCCTTTTATACATTTTATTACTGCACCAAAATCACTGAATATTCTGTTATTATAGTTTTCTCTTTATATATCTATTCATATATATATATATATGAATATATTCATATATATTTAGCATAGAAAACTTCACCAATTAGTTTTGTATTTCAAATGTTTTCAGTTGCGGTTAGTGCTTTCTTATATACAACTTTAAAACCTTCCTTGAGAACTTCATATAAATGAGGTAGTAATGATAGACTCCCTTAGCTTTTCTTTAAGTAGTAAATGTTTATTGCTCTTTCAATTTTTGAAGACAGATTTTATAGATACTGCATTGTTGGTTGGAAGTTTTACTCTCTTGCTATTTTTAATATATCACCATCTTCCTTTTTTATCTTGTAAAATATCTATGGAGAAAAACACAGACAGTTACTGGAATTTTCCTGTATCTCGTTTTATTCATGTGTTCAAATTTCTCTCATCTATGACTTTATTTTTTTAAGTTATGACTATGTGTGAGCATGTCTGTGTAACACTCATGTAAGAGATCATAGGACTACTACCTGCAATAGTAGGTCCTTGTCTATCCTGTGGGTCCCAGATGTCAAAATCACATCATCAGTCTTACCAAAAGTAGCATTATTCAATGAACCATCACACCTGTATTCATTTCTATCTTTCATTCTTTGTATTATTGCTCTCTGATTGGTACATTCTGCTATTTCTCAACAGTCATGATTTTTTTAAAGCTCAGTTAGAAATCCTTTTAGCTCAATCTTTATGTTTAGAAAAATAAATTCCTTTCACTGAAATTCTTTCTGTTTATATTGTACTTTACAGCCAGTTTCTTTAGGATATTTTGAGTTATTTGTGAGGTATTTCCTAACTTCTCTTTTCCAATATCAATTTATGGAAATTTTCTTAGTTGGGTTTTGTATTTTTATAAAGATTATGAAATTTTCCGGTAATTTGTTATATTTTTAGGTTCGGCCAATTTCCAGATTCAAGTGGTACACAAGTTAGTTTGTTGTGCAGCTTCTTAAACAATTAGATAATTGGATAGTCTATAGATCTCTTTCCCTATGTACACAGAGAAGGCTGAGCTATATTGGCCTCTGTTCTATTTAAAAATGTATTCATTGAAGTAATAGTAGCATACATAGCATAGGGTATAAAGAGAGTCTCACCATTGCTCTGAAACAGGTAAGACAGGAACAAATCATAGAATAAATCATCAAAAAGTCAGAATATTGGATGTCATATCCAATTTCCTTCCTTGATTTCACCGAGGATTTGGGAACTTGCAGTTTCAGTCTAATTGCATGGCACTGTAATGAAGGGTGGATCTGCAGTATGAGGAAAACAGCTTTTCCTTACTTCTGGAATCAGTGTGATTGGTTTCATGCTCATCTGGGTAATAAAAGTGTACTACTTTCTGCATCTCTCACAAAGGCAATTGCTTTATGTATGATTGCTGAATTAATGATCTCATTGGAGAAAATTGTCTGACTTGTAGTCTACCATGATGCTAACATGTTTGTGTTTTAGAAATACAATATTTTGTTTGATATTTCTTTCTTCTTCCAACTGTCATTAAATTGAACTAGTTTATTAGTCATTTGATCTATAAATCTAAAACCAGGATATTTCATTTGATGCTTTTAGAGAATATTTTCCTCATATTAATTTTAGTACTTCATATTTAACATGTCTAAGCCAATTCAGAAATTCATACTTCTTACCAATGGATAAAGCAATTTTATTTATTTATTTATTTATTTATTTATTTATTTATTTATTTAGTTTTTATTATTTTTTTAATTTTTAAATTTTTTTTTTTTTTTTTTTGGTTTTTCGAGACAGGGTTTCTCTGTATAGCCCGGGCTGTCCTGGAACTCACTCTGTAGACCATGCTGGCCTCGAACTCAGAAATCTGCCTGTCTCTGCCTCCCAAGTGCTGGGATTAAAGGGGTGTGCCACCACCGCCTGGCTGATAAAGCAATTTTGTAGATTACCAAGTCTAACAACCCTACACTTTTCCAATTTAGGTATATTCCATTTTTGTTTCTTCTTTATTGGATCGTAGCTTCTAATTGTACAAAATAATGTTGCATGCAGTATTTTTATGTGTATGTAATATACTTTGATCATTTGCACCCCACTATTAACCTTTTTTTTCCAATTCTCACTCCCAACTTTCTTCTTCACTTCCAAAATAATCCCTTTTAAGGTTTTATAACATTAAAATCTAGATTCCATTTATATGAGAAAGTATTCAATATTTAATTTTCTAAATCTGAGTTATTTCAGTTATCTTGATGATCCATTGTCCAAACATATGGAAATGACACAATTACATGATGTTTCATGGCTGAGTAAAACTCTAGTTTAAAAGTAATACATTTTAATGCATTTATCTGAGTCTATCTCTTTCTATTGTGAACTGTGCCTCAAGAAACATGGCTATGCAGTGAATTATCACTATTTATGCTGACTTTTGATCATTCAGACACACATTCAAGATGAGGAAAGCTGGACCATATGGTAATTCTACTTTTAGATTTTCAAGTAATCTCTGTTCTGATTTCCATGTTGGCTTCAGTAATTTATACTCATATGTGACTATGTGTAAGGGTTCAATTTCCTGAATGCTTCCCGACATTACTTGTGCTTTATTTTGTTTTCTTAATGGCCATCATTCTGTCTGGGATGAAGTGGAATCACAAAACAGTTTCTATGTTCCTTCTTCCCTGATACTTAAGCATGTTATATAACTTTTCAAAATGTCTATCGGACATCTTTAATTCTTAGAGTCCTATTTGTGACATTCATTTTTCTACTTATTGATTAGACTATTCTATTTTTATTTAAATTTAGTTATTTTTATATATTGGGTATTAGTCATATTTCACATGGATAGTTGGAAATGGAGTTTTCCTCTCTATGCTATCTGTTCTTTCTGGTAATTCCTTCCTTTGCTGTGTAGCTTGTTAATTTCATGCAATAAATTTTGTCGGTTCTTGCTATTATTTCCTGCTGGAGTTCTTCTGATCAGAATGTTCTTGCCTTTGCTTCGATTTCTTCACCTATGTTTTCCTGAAGTAATTTCAGACTTCCACGTTTTACATTCAGATTTTGAATTAGGCATGGGTTCTACCATTAAGCGTGATTTATATATCCAGTGAGATTTTAATAGAGGAAACTACTAATTTTTCCTTTGCAAGTGGTTGTCATTTCATGATAAATTTTTGGTTAGGGATGGGACCTCATTTCCATTTCCACTCTCAGAGCTGTGAACATATTTGGCTTGAACATGTACAGGCCCTGTGCATGACGCCAAAGCCTTCATGAAGACATATGTGCATCAGTCTTGATGTGTCTTGAAGATACTATACAGTGATATCATCCTTCCCATCTGGCTTTTACAGTGTTTGCACTTCCTCTTCAGCAAAGACCTCTGTGCCCTGAGGGGGAATTGTAATGAAAACATCCCATTTGGAGATGACTGTTCCAAAGTAACTCTTTTCAGATTGTCCACTTATGGGTCTCAGTATATATGCCATGTATGGCAAGAATAAGGCTATCTGATGGTGGCTGAGCAAGACACTGACCTATGGCTATTGCAATTATTAGGAGTCATTGTATTGCTGCGTTTCTTTAGAGAGATGCCCTAGTTAAGGTTTTACTGCTGTTAACAGTCATCATGACCAAGGCAATTCTTAGAAGGGCAACATTTATTTGGGGCTAGCTTATGGGTTCAGAGGTTCAGTCCATTATCATCAAGGCAGAAACATGACAGCATTCAGGCAAGCATGGTGCACGAGGATCTGAGAGTTCTAGATCTTATCTGAAGGCTGCTAGCTAGCAGAATACTAACTTCCAAGTAGCTAGGGCTAGGGTATTAAAGTCCACACCCACAGTGACACACCTACTTAAACAAGGCCACATCTAATAATACCGCTCCTTAGGCTGAACCTATACAAGTCATCTCAAAGGAAAATAGTATTTGGTTTCCCCCTAGGCCCATAGACTGACTATCCTCAATTTCTTGGCCACTTGACTAGTACCATCAATATTTTTTTTAAAAAATATTTATTTGGCAAATCATTTAACCAGAAAGTTTAAAACACTCTATGGAATGAAACACTGTTGGGTTTATGTATATTTTCTTTTTATCAGAAACTCAACAACATTGCAACTTTATCCTATAATATTTGTTCCTTAGAAGAAGATTACTGTTTATCTTTAAGATGCTTCCTTGTAACAGGCATGATGGCATGTAATATTCCTAAGATCATATTTTTTGAGAACAAAGACAGGACAGTTGTGAATCAAGGCAAGATTGAGCTATACTATGAATATGAAGCCATTCCAGGTAAGAAAAATAAAGGAAAGATCTCATATGTATGACAATTCTGTGTTGTCAACTTGACAGAGTCAATAATTACCTGAAATAAGGGTTTCTGGGGTTAACTTCAAGGGACTACCTATACTATGTTAGTTAATGTGGAAATACACATCTTAATTAGATGCAAGATCTAATTGTTCCTTGTTGTTCAGGGTATCCAAGACTGTATAAATAAAGGAAAATTGACAATTAGCACACATTCATCCCACTGTGTTTCCTAACTGTGGATATGATGTGATTAGCTGTTTCAAGCCTCGGTAGCCTTAATTTCCCTACAATAATTGGAAATATCCCTGAATCATAATATATCCTTCCTACCTTAAATAAGTTTTTCCAGAATATTCTATCACAGTGTGCTAGTTAGTTTTGTGTCAACTTGATGCAAGCTAGATTCTTGTTAAAAAAGGAAATATGAATTAATAAATCATTTCTACCAGATGGGCCTCTAGTCAGTCCTGTGATGCATTTTCTTGTTTGATAATTTATGTGGGAGTGCCCATTTCACTCTGGGCAGTGCTTGGTGCTATAAGAAGCAAGGCTGAGCAAGCAAAGCAATCAAACCTGTAAGTACCACTACTCCATGGTATCTGCGTCAGTTCCTACTTCTAGGTTCTTGCCCTGACTTCCTTAGATGATGAAATTATAAACTCTAAGGTGAAGCAAAAATTTTTCTCCACAAACAGCTTTGATCTTGATGTTTTACAAAAATATTAAAAACTGTAAGATACAGGAAAATAAACCAAGACACTACATAACTTTTAACCTTTGTCTTGATTGCTTTTTAAAATAAACAAAATGTAATGTTTCAAAAGGAGAATGTTTTTTAAACTAATAAGAGTTTTCCTGATAATATATTTGATATAAAAGATGAAATAACTTAAAGAAGTAGCAAATTTATAGTTAAGATCAGTAACAAATAAAAGTAAAAAGAATAAAAAAAATGGAAAAGTATCCAAGAAACCAAAAACTGGCTCTTAAAAAGATCAATGTTATTACATCTTTATTTATCCTAACTAATAATAATGATCAACTTACAAATTGTTAATATCATGAATAACAAAGAAAAATAATAGAAGCAATGATATGTTCAAAATATTGACAGGTTATATGACAATGTCCAATTTCTTGGAAGACATCAATCCGTAACAACTCATTTAGGAAGAGGAAAATCTTCACATATAGTTCTATATCTCTTAATAAAATTGAAATTAATTCTTGGAAGAGCTTTCAAAAAGTTGCATGCTTAAGTAGATAGATTGGTTAATTATAAACTAAAAAAATAAACAAAAGTAAAATATTATCACTTTTATGCAGTTTCATGAAGTTGTATAAGAGATAACACATTTAAAGCATGTTTTATTCAAGCTTACTGTAATGGCAACAAATATTAAAACAAAGAAAGTAAAAATTATAGAATATTATCCCCATGAACATCAGTGAGGATATCTTTAAAGGATATAAACAAATCAAATCTAGAAGTTTATAAGAAGGAAATTATATCTTGGTCATATGTGTTTATCTTATGAATGTAAAGTTAATTCAGAATTACAAAATCAACAAAATCCATGTAATCATAGACATATATTACATGAACGTAATACTAGCTGCATAAAAAGTTTTGACAAGTTTAATTATTCATTAATGTTTAAATTGTCAGTATAGAAGGAATAAAACTTCATCTTATGGAAATACTACTAAAACTTCTATTTAACTTCATATAATACCAGTAACATTTTATATTTAGCTGTACAATACTGAATAGTTTTTCCTCTAACTTCAACAAGGGAGAATGTTTAATTTAACCACTTTCTGACCTTAACCAGTGCAGGGAAGCAAGAAAAAGAAATTTAAGTCATTCAGGTGGGAAAGGACAAAAGGAAAATTCTGATTTATGCATGCAATATGTAATTTAAAAGAAAAATTATCTTTAAACACTAAAATGCTGACATAATATTGTAATCAATGACTTATTAAAATTCTAGTATTATTGAAAATAAACAGAGACTGATCATGCACCTCAGTTGTTGTGGATTAGACTAACATGAACAAAGCCCATGTCACATCCACAGTGCTCAAAAAGCAGCATAAAAATACATAAGGCATTTGAAACCCAATGGTTCAGTCTTATCAATCATTGTGAATACAACTAATTCAACAACAACAGCATCAAAACAAATTATCGTTTTAAGAACATTTAAACAAAACATTTGCCTACCCTGAATGAAAATCTTGGCATTATAGGCAAAACTGGAAGAAAAAAAACAAAACAAAGTAAAACATGACCTAAAGCAATACATCAAGTCACACACAAAGTACTCTGCTTGCATTATGAACCAAACCTTCAATGCCTGAGAAATTTTGGGGAGGCTTTGTATTTGAGGCATAACAAATAAAATAGAGGAGATTAGCATGGCTGAAATTTCATCTCTAAAAAGATACTTTCACTGATCCATGGGAAATTAAATAATTAAAGCAAAACAATCAACATGAATTCAAATGAAAATAATATTTTTACAAGACATATTTGAAACAAGTTCTACTTAATGAAATGGAGTGGCTGGAAAGATATCTCAGCATTTAAGACTACATATTTCTCTTCCAGAAGATTTGAGTTTAGGTTCTGCTACTTACATTGGGCAGCTCACAGTTGCCTGTAATTCCAACTCTGGGGTGATCCAATGCCTCTGGCCTCTACATTTGCCTGAAGTTATACGGACATAACCACACAGAGATATTTATTTTACATGTCACTAAAAACAGTTAAATGAAACAGACAAGGAACTGTTACACATATAGCATTACTATTCACTGATAATGGAAATACAGATGAATGATAAGGAAAATATATAGAGATTTTTTTGTTTTCTTCATGTATATATCATATGTATATACATGTCTTCATGTGTATGGATAAGTGTGCATGTATGTAGGTATTTGTCTGTGTTTACATGGGAATTAGTATGGGCAATATCATCAAAATTCCCATTATTTATATTAGTCACTGTCTAACATTTGTAATTTAAAATAGGAAAGTAAAATATAATTACTTAAGATTATTCAGGTAGAGGGAATAATAAATAATAATTATCAATTTCATGAAATACTAATTTTAAGCACACATATTTTAACATTCATTTTGTGGTAAAATATATCATATATTTTGAGTAACTCAAAGAAAGCTTTCGTGTGTTTGAGCTGCTAGCTGAACTGATCAAGTTTCTAGTTAACCAGCAGGTACTTGAAAGACTAACAAAATATGTAAATTTGCATTTATGTAGGAGTTTGTTGTTTATTCACATTCCTGACAAATTGTTATGAATGGGTTAAGAAACCTTATATCTTTAAGGATAATAGCAGTATTTATTACAAATAGTACGATTTGTGTTTTCCAATGAAAAACAATACTTTGGGAATTTTAAAAACAATACTTAGGGAATTTTAAACTGTACTTTTGTTAATTCTCCTTCAACTTCTCCCCTTTCTATCTCTTTACCCCTCCCACTGCTTCCCAACCCTTCCACCTAACTTTGGGGTTACATTTTGAAAAATTTTTAACTACCATTAAGAGGGACTTAATTTTCTAAAATTCTTTTCATGATATTAATAATGTGCTTTAAAGGATCAGTTAAGAAAAGAATAATGTTTGGAAGATCTGCATAAGTCAATAAATTGGCTTTATTTAAACATCCATTATATGATTTTTCAAATTAAACATTCATCAACAAAAATTGAAGATGTGAAATATGCCAGTGAAGATTTATACAAAAGTAAAAGATTATTTATTCATTTTTAGACTTAGTAAATACTGACTATGTCAAATTTTAGTACAGTATCTAAAGAATATTTATAAATCTGTGGAGGTTCTTTTACATTTTTCAGTTTTTGATATATACATGCTAATTTTCTTCATATATTTCAAAAATATATAATAGATTCAATGCAGAAGCATATACAAATATCTTATTTCAGACTGTAAAAATTCTTGACAAAATTTTGAACAGGTAATCATCTCAATATTTTTTCTTATTTATTAGCTTATCATCTGTTTACCTTAGTATTAAAATAATGTAATAATATGTTATCTATTTTAGTCCTAGTGCAGAATATATAAATATTTAAATATAACCTACATCAGTGAAAACTCTTTTGTGAACACTAGGTATTATTTTTTTCTTCTCTTATCCATTCCATCTCAACTATAGTTTTCTCTTCCTCCTCTCCTCCAAGTCCCTTCCTCAGACTTCCTCTTTCGCTCAGATCTACTCCTCCATTACTCTTTGAAAAACAGAGTAGGCCTCCCAAGGATACCAACTGAACATCGCGTAACAAGTTACAATAAGACTAGGCACATTCCCTCATATTAAAGCCATGCTAGGCAACCCAGTATGAGGAACATTCCCTAAAAGCAGCCAAAAGAGTCGGGGACAGTTCTTGCTCTCACTGTTAGGAGTTCCGCAAAAGACCAAGCTACACAACTGTAACGTATATGTCTGGGATAGTCCTATGTACAATCCCTGATTGTCAGTTCAGTCTCTGTGGGTTCTAATGAGCCCACATTAGTTGATTCTGTGTGTTTTCTTGTGGTATTCTTGACTCTTCTGTCTCCTACAATTCTTCCTCCCTCCTACTTTTTTGCAGGGTTCTTTGAACTCTGACTAATATTTGGCTCTGGGTCTCTGCATCTGCACCCATCAGTTGCTGGATGACTCTCTGCTGACGACTGAGATAAGCTCCAACTCTCTGCTGACCATTGGGCTAGGCTCCAATCTATGAATATAGCAGAATATCATTTGGAATAATTTCGTTGACTTTTGTGTTTGCTTGCTTGTTTATTTATTTATTTATTTATTTATTTATTTATTTATTTATTTATGTCAGTTGTTTTTGATTTAGCTCTAGGTCTCTGGACCACTAGTCTCTGCTCCCTGGTTATCTAGGCAGTGACAGATATGGCATATGCCCTCTTGTGTGATAAACTTGTGGATGGGGAGTGGGGATGAGAACAGAAGCTATCAAGTAGGGTTGTGGGGAGTAGAGGATGGAGGGAGAGCATAATGGAAAAGATGACTGAAATTGGGGAACATTTGTTAGGCAATGTGGAAATCTAGTACAGTGGAAACTCTCTGGAATCTCTCAGCATAATTCTAATAAGGATTCCTAAGTATGCAGTATGTAGAGTCTGAAACATCCATCTTCTGTAACCAGGCAAGGCTTTCATGGTGAGACTTCTAAATCAACCCAACCACAAACTTTTGACCTATAATTTGTAGGCCTTCAAGATGTGTGGGGAATTGGTGGCACAAAACTGTGAGAATATTTAGCCAATGACTGGTACAATTTTAGGCTCACACTATTGGAGGGAAATATTAGGTAATTTTAAAGACTTCAAGCTTCCTGATATCATAGAATTGAGATCCATTGGTTTAAAAGAAGTTTCAGAGAGAGAACTCCAAGGACTCCAAGTTCTTTTTGAGTATTAATATTTATAACATGCCTTCCTCAGATTTTTCTGTTATTAATTATTTTAGTGGTATATTACAAATTATAAAGCAACCTCTAAGTTTCTCACAAGAAGTCAGGAAATTATTTCAGAATCCGATGCAAATAAGTATTTTAACTTTTACCAGTGTCTTAAGTGGAGAATCCCTCTGCACTAAATATGTTATAGTTTGAAGAGGGCATTTACCTCAACTAGTCTTTGAATGGTTTCTATAGACTTGAATTTAAATTACTTTAGGAGCTTGAGTCTTATAAATTCCCTTTTTAATGAATTGTGGGTAGATGAGTGGGATCTGCACTTCATAAAACTACTCCAGAATAATTGATACCTAGTCAGTTTTGAAATTAAAAATTTGATTGAATTCTGTTATGTAATAGACAAAGCTTAGCTGAGCTGAGTACCTGATTTTTGTTTTTGTAAATAGAACACTGCCATGCTGGTTTGGTTATTCATTGTCTATTTATAATTCTGTGTCATAATGCGAAAGCAGAGTAGTTATAACAAATACTCTGTGGCCTAGATGATATATTATATAAAGTCTATAGCCTTGTTTTAATTGGTGCATGTGTGTGTGTGTGTGTGTGTGTGTGTGCTCCTAATACAATCTGCTTATTCTGTAGAATGTCCTTTGTATGCAAGTCTTCAGGGCTTACAGTTTGGTATTGGATAAATCATTAGGGTTTTATTTCATCTGTTAGCATTTCTTAGTTGCCTATATTCTTTTGTGCAAGGTTGAGGCCTACTGGGCTTCCCACTTCCACAATAGCATGTCCACTGGACTCTTCTTCAGGATAGTCTATAATAGTTGAAGCAGCTATCTGACCATGAATTTGAAAAGAAAATGTGGTATGACAGGTTTTGGGGGGAGGAAAGGAAATGAGTAAATGATGTAATTATGCTTTATTTCTAAATAAAGTATTAGAAACAAACTGTCTTGACTGTTTTAGAAAGATTGTGCTGAGTTATTTTGTAAAGAAAACAGTAAACTTTGATTTGCAAACAATTTTTACTTGGGAAGATCCTTAGTATTCTGACTCCTACAATGAAATACCTTAGGTTGCTTAGTTTATAAACAATAAAAATGTACTTCTCACAGATCAATAAGCTAAAAGATCTAGCATAAAGGCCCCAGAAGATTCTGTCCAAGTGCCTCTTAGTGACTCCTTCCATGTTCTATAGTGTGAAATGGCAAAACCTTACTATATCATCAGTTCTGTTCTTTGAGAACCACTAATTGAACTTAGGAGGGCAGAACCCTTATGATTGCTCACATTGTAAAATGCCAGTGGAAGCTGCATTTTGATGTACAAGTTTTGGAAAGACACAAACATAGAATAGCAAGCAATTAGTTAGCAACAAAATTCAGACTTAGAGAACAGGTCTACTGCAGTCTACTAAATATCATGGTTTCTTTAGCATAAAAGTCCAGTTATAGAAACAAATAGGCCTGCTTTCTGCTGAAAACCTTTCTATTGAATCATATTTTGTTGCTAATAGGTTACATTTGAAATCAAAATTTCTTAGAATAAACATGATAGTGTGAGGCATGTTAACTAAACTAGTATTTTGCTGCCAATTATTTCAGTTAGCTTATGATTCAGTGTTTATTAGCTGATTTGATGGAGAATGTTCTAACGAAGCAACTGTTGCCACTTATTTTTGCTTATCCTATAGCAAGTACTGAGAACATTATAGACATAATGAGTGATTTTTAAATGTACTCTCCAATTCTGTATCTACCTACACAGAATCTTGAAGAACAGCTCTGCATTCATCTGCTGTATAATTTGAGCTTCATCTAAAGCTGTAGTTTAACGAAAAGATTATAAAAATAAAAAATAAGTACTTGCAAACAAGTACATCATCTCATTTTAGCGTTCATAATTGTCTTATAAAAACTTTGCCTACTTTACACATGAATAAATTAACTCTGAGCATGAATATCAAATGATGAAATTTGAACTCAAGCCTGTCGATACTAACACATGCATTTGTCCTACCATATTTTCCAATTTGAAGGAATGTAGTTCAGAAAATTATATAACAGTTGTTTTAATTGAAAAAGGTAGAAGGAAGATGGTCATATTCTCTAGTATTAAAACAAAGAAAATGCTTTGAAACTTTATTGTATTTTTCAAAATTGTCTTTGCAGGAGGCACGAATGCAGGTATTATTATTCCTTATTTCTGTTGGTTACCATCTACTTATTTCTCCATATGATACAATGGTCCCAGTTACTAAAGAACTCAAGCAAACTAGTATGAGATTATACAGAATTCTAAAGATTAGCTTTACAAAAATTAATTCAGCCTCATCACATTGGTAAAAGTTCATAATATATGTTTCAAAGTTTTGCCAGATAACTATCAGTTGACTTGTGGGTTAAAAGGAACTGTGTTTATTATAGACACCTACATTTTAATTGTTTACTTTTTGTCTCATATTTACTTTCTGTGCTTTCTACAGCCCTCACTATACCACCTCACTTAATCCGGTAATGTGTCTTGACCCATGTTTATTTATGGTACTTGGATGTTTTAGTAATCTTAGTTACAAGGGTACTAGACAATCTTGACTCTGAAAACACGACCTTACTTTTTGAAAAACAGCAGCACTTAGATCATATCGGCACTATAGTGTGAGTTTGTCAAATGGAATGGTGGTTGAATTTAAAGGTTGACAGCCATGGATGATTTTAGACTTGTTGCTTCAGCTTCAAATATGTGAAAGTGAGGCTAATAGTCATATATTTATGTATGTATAGTATGTCTGTGATTGTTAATCTTGGTTGTCAACTTAGTTGGATCTAGAAACAATTAAGAGATATACCTCTGGGTATGAAAGATTAACTCCTTGATGGTGAGTTTGTTGTTGCTCTTTGTCACTGCTGACAGCTTAGCAAATATTAGGACCCAACACTTTTTTTTCCAATGTGTAAAGAACAGTAGTTGTCAGAAATCTTTGTGGCCTTCCATGCCAGATAGGAAGGGAACTATTCTCACCACTATATCACCAAAAGGACATTGCCAGGTGGGACTACTCAGGCTATCCAGTCTTCTGTACTGTTAGTTGCTACCAGGTTCTCAGCCTCAAGAATGCACAATGCCAGTCTGTCATGTAATCCAATCAAATCTCCTTTCAATACACGTTCATTCTATTAGCCTCATTCCCCCATAAGAATCCTGATGGGTTAGCTATTTATGCATTTATAATATACATTGTCTTGTGAAATTCCTATTTGCCTTTGAGAAGAAAATAAGAGTGGAGAGAAAGAGGAAAGAAAATGTCTACAATAGTGACAACAATGTCTGTAAAAGGCCTTAAAATTAGCTGGTAAATCTGCAATAAATATCAATTTTTTCCAGTTATTGGAATTTAGGGGATAATTTTGCAGATCTGGGAGTTTGAAGGAACATGTCTTATTTTCACCATGATGAATAAGAAATGTGTTACTGAAATCAAAGATTTTCAAAATTTAAAAAAATGACATCAAAATAATGTCAAAAGGATTTATATTTTTATTAAAACCTCAAAAATATAATTGTGCAGAATAGCATTTAAATCACTGATTTAAGAAAATGTAAATATTTTCTCTTAATAAAACAATATTAAATAATAACAAGTTAGGTACAAATTTAAATATTTGTAAAAATAGATTTATTTTTATCTACACAGTAGATTTATATCTCATTTCCTTATCCTACGCAAATTTTTAGTCAACTTTCTTTATCCCTTTTGGTGTCACTACTGGTAGTAAGGCAATGAGCAATTATTTGGTTTCATATTGAAAGTAGTGCATTCAGTTATTAAGTACGAGTATTACAGAGTTTGATGATACATAGAAGCATCCAAGTATAACACTAGTGTAAAGTTTCTTCATTTTTTAACTTTCTTTTTAACATTATTTTGGTTTGTCTTCCTTTGTTGACATTTCTTGCTTGGCAGACCTGAAGATTATATGTAGAAATATTTTCCATGGTGCTTGATCCATCTAACAAACTGAATTTATAAAATTTCACTTTGCTATAGAAACATTTTACATTTGTTAGTGATAGCTTAAAAGAAAAAATTTCTGTTTTGAATATGATTTAGGAAGACATTCTGCTGTAATCACATTTTCTCCAAAAATGTATGAAAAAAGGAAAACTCTCGATGAATGGGTGCAGCTGTCTTATTGTACAAAATCTAAAACAAAAGCTTCATAAAAAAGTCACTTGGCATGTTATACCCCTAGTATTAGGATACATAATGTTTGAGTTTCTTTTTTTGTACATCCTTTGTGTACTTGAAATACTAAATTTGCATGTGAATGGACAAAGGCAAAATTATATTTCAAGGATCATGAAAGGAAATTACTGATTGACTCTCTAATTGGCCAAACACCATCTGAACCACTTACTGCATTTATTTCCAGTTTGGACATTAACTCAAACCTTTCCTTTTGTGAAAATGGTAAAATTCTGAATTAGTGTAAATATTGCATCATGACACATAAAGGATGAGAATGCCCCTGACTCTGTGGTCCTCTTTTTTTATAGGTTAGTCTCTGTATAAAAATCCATTAAACAAGATAAGTTTTACTTTAGTATTCCCAACCCATTCTGCAAGATGCCAAGAGCCCTCCTAGACTGGTGGGCATTCATAAGTTGATTCCTATTCTGTTATAATTCAATGACCCATCTTAATCTCACTTCCTACTTGTGGAGAAAACAAACTTGGTTTTTGTCTTCTTCCCTTAGAATACAGTCTGAAATATTTATATTTACCAGAAGCCAATTTAGAAGAATGAAACAGGTCACATATGGTTTGTAAACAATTGGAAAGCACGTGTATCATTTACAAAGCACAAAGGATAATTGTCTAACAGGAATTAATACTCTATAGCAGTACCTAATTTTCCACAAAAATCCACACATGAATTTTCTAAAATAGAAAGTTCCTGTATAGACTTAGATTTTTTCAAAAACCTACTTTAATTAGGGTTCTCTAATGGTTCAAACTCCCTTCTAGTCCATCTACCAGAGGTAGAGGGGAAAAGGTTAATAGGAATAAAGGGTTGTGGACCAGTTTAGAAGTAGTTCTTTGGGGGGCAATCCAAATAGTTTTTTCAGAATACTAGCAGTGCAGTCCAAAACGTAAAACATGAATCAATAGTGGCAGCGTGATCCAGAAGAAAGCACAAGGCTTTGCGGAAACATGTCTTGCGGAAATATGCACAAGTCTGCAGAACCCGAAAGCAGTTGGAATCCCAAGAGAAATTCTTTGATGAGTTACTCTCTACAAAGTCACAACAAGTGAAGATCAGTGACTTGGTGCAAGGCAAACTATTGTAAGAGCATAGTCAGCAAAGACTAGCAAAGAAGTTCAAGGCAAACCAATGCAAGAGCCTCATCATCCTCTCTGTGGGGTCATATTTCTATTCTTTCTAAACATCACCCATCCTCTCATGTGTCTGATTCAGCAAAACATCCTCTCACTTGTGCCTACTTCAGCAAAACATCACATGACATAACCGAATCTCCAAAGAAACCAGAATTTTCTACTTTGTTCCCTTTATTTCATACAAAAAAAAAAATCAACGAGAAACCCCTGTTTTAGAACACACTGCATGAGTTAGATAAAGCTAATCTCTGGGGTATGTATAACTTGAAATGCAACAACCAGTTTGCAGCATCTACTTAGGGAGGTTGTTTTTTTTTGCCTTAGGTTAAAATGACTTATTAATAAAAAGAAATTTCTGTATCACTGGAATTTATAATGTATTGTCTCTCTGTTCCACTATGCATTCATGAAATATTTACTATATAATATAATTGGCTTTGGTCCTGTTCTAGGCACTGAAAATTCCATCTACTAAAACATTCCCTTTCCTAAGGAATCTGAAAGTTAAGTGTGTGTCAAAAATTTAACTATCAAGGTGTCGAATGATGAGCATCATGAGAGGAAGAGGCATACCATGGTGTGACAGCACAGAAAAAGTCAGTGCAGTCTCCTAAGTGACTAAAAAGACTGTATCTCTCCCCAGCAGATCCCTGAGAAGAGGTGGTAATGACAGGATACTAAACTTGATATGCAGCTGGGGGAGAGATTTGTGGGCAGACCATGACTTTCAATTTCTCCTAAATAGAATGGCTCTGTCGTTTGGCAATTGAAAAGGATGATGCATTCATTTTACCCTTTGACATCTATTGAGTGCTGTTTCTAAAGCAAAATGCTCAGAAGAGTCAATAGACTGTTCCCTTTTTATATCGCTTTGACTAGATGTCAGCAATTCCAATCATATCAGATCATTTATTACTTAGAGAAAATCCCTTGACAAGCTCAGAGATTAATTTGTTGTTGGTAGGCTACTCGGGAGATATTTCTCCTACTTCCTATAATAAAGAGGGGTGTTCATAGTTCAGGCCACGATGGGTATTATGGCTTTGTATGAAATATAAGCATCTCAGAGGAAAGAACCAAAGTAAAATCTTGTGCTGCTTTCAAATCAAAACCAAATCTCCATGTACTGTCAAGATCCTCGGCTTTATTGCAAGTGCTGATCGTGCAAAGAAAAGATAAGAATGACCAGTAAACAAGTAGCTTTTAGATAGACGACAAAACTGTAAAAAGTAAGTACTTGAGTGACGGATGGGTTGGAGTTAATATTATATTTTATGGGATGCAAGTTAATATCTGCCCTATAGAGTTACTCAAGGGAGAAGGGAAGCATTTCCTAAAATTGGCCATTTGCTGCTGAGTTTATAGAACACGCAAGATTAGCATCAGGTGCTGAGTCATTTCCAAAGACAAACTCTGAAACTTTCTGAAGGTAGTATTGACTGTAGGTTAGGAAACCAGTTGAAACTAGAAAAAAAATGAAGTTTTACATGGATATAAATGTTTTCTCCAGCAAATTCCTTAGCTGAGTAGGCTATGTGAGCTTCATTTCTAAGGTTGTCAAAGGGAAATTAATCATTTTTTTTTGTTTCATGTTGTTGGAGATAAAACCTTAGGGATAACAGAGTCTAGGAAGAGTTATACCAGTATAGATTCTCATTCTCAACCCAGGAAAATATGTTTAAAACACTAATTATTTGTATTTCTTTTTCTACTTTTAACATTTTTTCTACTATAGGAGAATCTACTGTTCCTTCATTTGGACGGAAGAGAAGCAATAATCAGTTTATAATCTGGAAGCTTCCATATTACCAGCATAGGATCTAGAATATAATATCTGAATTTGTTCTTACCACTTGTTAACTGATTGGCCATGGACTATTTTACAAGCTCCCTTGCACCTCAGTTTACTCATTCTAAAGATTATATCTTATACTTCATTGAACATGAAAAAATATTAACCACATTTCTTCCTTCACAAGTCATCTTATTCAGAATAATCTAGTGCCTCAGGCCTAGAAAAGCCAGAGAGACACAGTTTTAAGGGAAAAGGTCTAACTAATGCTAAAATTAGGCAATGTAGATGATTATCTATTGTCCATTTCTTACTGATAGTCCTCATTTTCTGACCTTTGGTTTTTCCTGGAAGGCTAGAAACTGTAGACACTTCTTTGTGTGTAAGATTAAATGCTTAATTTCCTATATAAGTTGCAGTTGGCTCAGGTTTCAAACAAAAGTATGATTTTTGTTTGTTTGTTTACTACTTGTTATTATCATTGTTGTTGTTTAACCAGTAACACTTTGTCTCTAATAATTATTGTGTACCTGTACCTGAAGATTTTTTTGCAAGGGAGAAGATATTTTAGCCTCAGGGTAGAGTTTACTGAGCTAAAATAGCTCATGCAGACAAAGCACCTACTTAGTACAAAAGGAACTTCACCTAAAATATAAAAATAAAAACCTGTAGTACTTGGCTACTGTGTATATAAAATTGTTTGAAGGAGTTTGACAGAGAGACTGAACATCATTTTCCTTTAGCTACTGTCCCTATTGGATGTCCTAAACAAACACACTAACAACAATCTGCATACTCTAAAAGGAAAAAAAAAACCCACTCATTTCAAATGGTTCATCAGGCTCCTGTAAATGACTACATGGATTTTCAAAATCATTTTATAGTGAAAAGTTTATACAGAATACATTTAAATGGTTTCTCTCAAGTATTTTTCACAGGGAGAAAATGTGACTAATATAGGTAAAAAGTGACAGAAACTAATTAAAAGGATGCATTAAATGTTAGTTAAACTTTTGTTTTTAAACCTATTATTCAGATGTTTTAATGTACATGTTTCAAATATACAATTCAGTTGTTTTGGTAAATTCATGGACTTTAAAGTTATCACTATTGGCAGTCAAGTACCATGTTTCCAAACGAAAGCCCTTGGAGAACAGTAGACCTGTGTCTTTACACATTTGATTACTTTATATAAATAAAATCATACAATGCAGAATATTGTTCTCAAGGATTCATCTGTAGTGTGTATAAAAACTTCATTTTCTTTGATTGATGATATGCATTATAGTAAGGTTTCACACAGAATTTTTGCAGTTATCAGTTCATGCCCGTTAGATTTACTTCTATTCTGTTTTCATTGCCCTTGATACATACTTGGGAATAGAGATGTTGGCTCATATGGTAAATTAATATTCAGATTATTCTAAACTATTATTTTAAAAAGCTGCATTGTATGAAGTTCCATATTGCCTCATGTCCATGTTTAGAATTGTATTGGTTTGTAGTTTTTAAACTTACCTGTCCTAATTTTAATAAATGCTCTCTCCTCATGCCAATGATTTACATTTCTCAAGTGACTAATGAACTGAAACCCCCACTCCTACTATGGGCAGAGTAGACACTTGTTTATCTTCTTTAGAGAAACTGCAAAGTAAATCTGTTGCCCATTTTTAAATTGAATGATTGCCTCTTGACAAATTATATATATATCCACACAATCATCCACTTTGAATTACTTTCTCTATACATTGTAATGTAAAAGTAACAATGTAAGGCAATGTAAAAATAAAATATATTCTTTTAAAATTATTTTTATTGGATATTTTATTTACACGTCAGATGTGATCCCTTTTCCTCATTTCTCCCCTACTCAGGAACCCCCTATCTCATCACCCCTCTTCTTGCTTCTATGAGGATGTGCTGCCACCTACCCATCTACTCCTATCTCCTCTGCTTTGTTATGACTATTGCTCATTTTCTTAATAGTTCTTTTGAAATAAAATGTTCTAAAAGTTATGAAGTCTGATGTAGCCTTATTTTTTCTGCTTGTGCTTTTGGTGTTAGGTGGAGTATCTAGAAAATTAATATTTAATCCACTATCATAGGCATTTATTATTTAGTTCATTGTTTCATGTCATATCTTTATGATAGCACAATCATCCACTTTCAATTACTTTCTCTATACATTGTAATATAAAAGTAACAATGTAAGGCAATGTAAAAATAAAATGTCAACACAAAAAATGCATACCAATTACAAAATAAAGTAGAATTATCTTATCATTATTAATAATAAATAAGCTATAAATAGATTATTTCACTATTTGAATTCCATTCCATTAATCTATGAGTTTATCCTTAGGCCAGTATCTCACAATCTTCAGTTTTGTTTTGAATTAAAGAAACATGAGTTTTCCAACTTCTTCATTCTTTTTTTTAATTACTTATTTTAGTTTTGAGATTACCATAAAATTAAATCTTCCTCTCTTTCACTTTCTTCTCCTCAAAGCCTCTCTCCCTACTTGCTGTCTTTCAAATTCATGGCCTCTATTTTCATTAAATATTATTTATATTTCTATTAAATATATTAAAATATTATTATATTATGTCATATATCATGTATAATCATGAATATTGTATTTGCTATTATATTATATATTTATAATATATGATCTATTATAACATATAATCAGTAATTTTATATATAATAATTAATATATAATTTAAAATATATTGCTAAATATGACCTGCTCATTTGGTATACTGTTACTTGTATGTATGTTTTCAGAGTTGGCCATGTGTTTTTGGATATGCAACTAGCGTGTTCTTCCCTGGAAAAAACTATTTCCCCCAGTCTAGGCATTCCTCAGTTTTTTTGTATTGTAGTTCTTTGAGGCCTCCTGAACTTTCCTTCCTCTACATTAGCATGTCTAAAGTTGCTGTCCTTAGTTACCTCATGTGGGCAATCATCTTGGTAAGATTTTGGGGGTATAACTTTTGAAATTACTAGAAGACATAATAACATAGAAAAGCTCCTGATCCTCTGGATCTGGCAATCTTGTTGTGCCCTCTTCCTCACTGTTCTCTAAGGCTTAGATGTAGAAGGTTTTTGTAGATGTATTTATTGGGACTGGGGTTCACAACTGAGCATTTTGATTCATTGGAATTTTATGTAATGTTCTCTGTCTGTTGCTCAGAGACGTTCATGAAAGGTTATATCTATAGGTATAAGGACAATATTTAGAACTTAGTTAGGCAATATGATGGTTTTGTAATGTGGTAGTTGTAGACTATTCTCCAAGATTCATGACATCAGAAGAGAATATAAATATTCTCAATTTAAAGAGAAAGATAAACTATATCCATATAACACAAGAAAGTAAAAGAGAAGTTTCATTGATGAAGGGTAAAATCTACAGTTCTCTATGGGTATAAGGACAAATGTTTATAGATTGTTGTTAGGGATTATGCTGTTTTAGTACATCATAAATTGTATATTCTTACCCGGTAACCATGAATTCACTAGTACTGAGTAGTTGACTAGGTTTGAGTATGAGCCACATTTTCTTTTTGTTTACTGGATCTTAAGTTCAGTCAGAGATTATTAGTTACCATCAGTGGTGTGTGTGGCACTATTCTATACTTTTGGTTACGGCCAAGGTATGTCAGACACTAATGCACCCTTGGGTTATTATACCATGCTAGTGTTGTTGTGGTTCATAAGTATCATAGCTGGGGAGGACTGATGATTGATTTCTTCCTTTGGAAACCTATATGATGTCTTTTGCTAACATGAAAGCTACTCCTTGTTCAGGTCACTTCTGTCTCCGTGAATTCCAGGCCCTGATTCTGAAGTAAATGGTGTCTTCATGGATAGGGTTTTATTTTTCACCTCTAGGTGTAAACCAAAAGCAATAGGAATAGCTTAGAATGTTTTGGGAGTCTCCTAGACTACCCTGACCAACAGTTCAAAGGAGCACTTCTCAAATCTGTGTTGAAAATTTTTTATGTGATCTTTATTTCTTTTTATTTTTTTGGTTTTTTGAGACGGGATTATCTCTGTGTAGATTTTTCTTTTTTGGTTGTTCTTTATTTCTTGAAGGGAACATTTTCATCCCAGAAAAGAAACTTTGTTTAAATTACATATTTTGTGTGTATCATGCTTTTTTATAGATAGTTAATACTGTAATTCCTTATGACTCTTTCAGACATCCTTATTGGTTTTTTTTTTACCCTCCTCTCTCCTGCTTCTGTATTCGTTTAGCTCCCTTTGCCTAATAAAAGCATACATTTTCCCACTTCCCTGATCAGATCACTTGTACACTCCTATTACTCTCTGTTGTTCTTCCATCCCCACCCTGGCAATGGTCCCTTCCTTCATTATTATTTTTTTTCATTTCAGCCATTGTTCCCCTACCAATCCCCTCTCCCACAGTTACTTATCCCATTCCTCCTCCCCATTGCCTCTGAGAGGATGCTCCCCCTCCACCAGTCCTCTTCCTCCCCCTGGAGGAACTCAAGTCTCTCAAGGATTAGGCACATCTTCTCTCACTAAGGCCAGACCAGGCAAGCCTCTGCTCTGTATGTGCCAGGGGCCTCAGAACAGCCCATATATTCTGCTTGGTTGGTAGCTCAGTCTCTGGGAGCTCCCTGGAATCTGAGTTTATTGACACTGCTGGTCTTCCTATGGGGTTGTTCTCCCCTTCAGCTTCTTGAATCCTTCCCCTAATTCAACCATAGGGGTCCCTGACTTCAGTCCAATGGTTGGTGTAAGTATCTGCATCTGTCTCAATCAGCTGCTGGAAGGGGCTCTCAGATAACAGCCTTGATAGGCTCCTGTCTGTAAGCATATCAGTAATAGTGTCAGGCCTTGGTACCCCCTTTCCCCTTGAGATGGATTCCAAGATGGGCTGGTCACTGGACCACCTTTCCTTCAGTCTATTCTCTATATTTGTTCCTGCAGTTCTTTTACACAGGAGTAATTCTAGTTAGATATTTTGACTGTGGATTGGTAACCCTGTCCCTCTACTTGAGGCCATGTCTATCTACTGGATTTACTTAGGCATTTTGGTTAAGATCATCCCTATTCAGTTCTGAGAGTCTTTCACCTCCCAGTTCTCTGCTAATTTCTAGAGGTTCCTCCCACCTCCCATCCCTTGAGGCTGCATGTTTCCATTTATTCTTCTGGCCCTCTGGGCTTCTCTCATGTCCCCCCTCCTCATACTTTTCCATGTTCCTCTTTTTCCCTCTCTCTCCCCTCTCCCATCCAGTTTCCTCCATCCCTCTGCTCCTGTGATTATCTTCTTCCCCATTATAAGTGAGGTTGAAGAGTCCTCCCTTGGGCCTTTCTGCTTGTTAAACTTCTTACAATCTGTGGGTTATATCCTAGGTATTCTGTACATTTTGGATAGTATCCACTTATCAATAAGTATATATCATGGATGACCATTTGAGATTGGGTTATCTCACTCAGGATGGTATTTCTAGTTCCATCCGTTTGCCTACAAAATCCATGATGTTCTTATTCTTAGTAGCTGAATAGTACTCCACTGTGTAAATGATCCATATTTTCTGTATCCATTCTTCAGTTGAGGGACATCTGGGTTGTTTCCAGTGCCTGGCTATTACAAATAAGGATGCTATGAACATAGTGGAGCATGTATCCTTGTGGTATGGTGGGGCATCTTTTGGGTATATGCCCAAGAGCAGTATATCTGGGTCTTCAGGTAAAACTATTTCCAATTTTCTGAAGAACTGCTATATTGATTTTCAGAGTGGTTTTCAAATCCCATCTCATGAGGATCATAGAGGCCTTTAAGGAGGACATAAATAACTTACTTAAAGAAATACAGCAAAACACTTGCAAGCACCTAGAAGCCCTTAAAGAGGAAACAAATTAATCCCTTAAAGGAATACAGGGGAATACAGTCTAGCAGGTGAATAAATAGAACAAAATTGTACAAGACATAAAAACGAAAATAGAAATAATAAAAAAGCATAAATGGAGGCAACCCTGGAGATGGACAACTTAGGAAAGAAAGAGATCAGGAGCTACAGATGCAAACATCATCAACAGAATACAAGAGAAAGAAGACTCTATCACAGGTGTCGAAGATACAATAGAAGATACTGATACATCGGTTTAAGAAAATTCTAAGTATAAAAAGCAATGTTCCCTTTTTACTTTCATGACTTCTGCATCTGAAGATTTGGAGCTAGAAGCCTCTAATAAGAGAACATGTAACATCATTTAGGACTGGATTAGCTTGCTCAGTATGACATTTCCATCAAAGCTCATGATTGCATTTTTCTTTGTAGCCTAAAAGTATATGTATATATACCACATTTCATTATTCATTTATCATCTGAAAGACATTTAGGTGATTTCCATTTCCCAGCTATTGCAAATAAAACAACAATGAGCATAGCTAATCAAGTATCTACGGAGTAGAATCTCAAGTCCTATCTCATTGAAGAAATGACTGTTTAGTATCTGTACTATTTCTTACATTTCCAGGTAATTTTTGTATCAATGTTTTAGTACTCCAAAAGGGACAGATATTTTAATAGATATGGTATTAAATCTGAACATAATTATGAGAATTGTCAGTAAGGTAACAGTGCTAATTGTTTTAGTCAATGACCATTTATGTCTTCACATTTGTTCAAGTTTCATTTATCTGTTTTCAATAATGGTTTTTAGTCTTATATTTCTTTTCATATTACATGATGTATGCATGTACCTATCTAAAAGAAGATTTTATTGTTGTATACTAATTGTACATAGTATAAATTTAGTTATCTAACTTTATTTAATTTAAATAGTTTTCTAGCGATTTCTTTAGAATCTAACTGAAACAAATATTGACTTGATTCTTTCTTGTCTCAATGCCCTCTTTTCTTCTCTAGTTACCATAGGGATATTTCCAGTATAGCACTGAATAGAAATGGAGCATTGAAGAGAAGTGTTGAGAGACAATATTCGTGCATTGTTCTTGACCTTAGGGACTACGTTTTGTCCTATAGTATTTGTTATGATGTCAGCCATATGATTTGAAAGATACCCCATATGTACTATCAAGAAATTACTCTTCTATGCTTTTTAATTTAAAAAAATTATATAAGTATATATTTTGTAAGATGCTTTCTTTGTATCTACTGCTATCATGTGTGAGAGCTTTGTTCTAAATCCTTGTATCCTATGGTATCAATTTTTGGTGATGAAACAACTTTGTTTGAATAATCTCATTTATTATGAAAATACTCTCTATATATCATTTGAATTGTTTTATAATATTTTGGTGTCAAAATTAATAAAGATTATTATTCTATATCTTAATATTTTTGTTAAGAGTCTCAGAGATTGTTTTTAGACTTTGAAATTAATTTCATTGACCCAGATGTCTATCTTATAAAGACAATATTTTTTCATAGAGTGGATTGGGTGGTGTCTTCTTTTCCCCTGTTATTCCTCATGTTTTGGAGGAGTTTGTTAATGATTCATATTGATTTTGTCTTAGTTATTTGATAGAATACCTCTGTAAAATCATCTAGTTTTAGAAATTTATTTATAGGAAGCTTATGGATAAAGGAGTCAGTATCTACTTTTAGTAGGTCTATCCAGATTTCCTATATCTAATCTGAAGCCGTTTCAGTATTTAGTTTTATTATAGGAATGTGTACATTTACTGAGTTATCTAAGTATTGCTAAATAATAGCTCTAAGTGTTACCATATAATCTTTTAAATTTCTGGAAGGTAAATCTTATCACTTATATTCATGGTTTTTCTAACTGAAGTTTTGTTAAATTTGATCTTTTCCAACATCAACTGTTTTTTTCATTGATTCATATATTGCTTTCCAATTGTATATTCCATTCCAGCTTATGTTTATTTTCTCATTCTTTCTGTTTTCTTTAGAATGAACTTGCCTTTACTTTTGAATTATCTGTGATAAAAGGATACATTGCTTTTAATTGGAGTCATTTATAAGTAGAAAAAATCCAAAAATAATATTTTGGCATAGTGAATTTTGGTGTTTGATTTTCTCATGGTACTCTTACTTTTCTCTTTAAGTGTAATGGCCCATTGAGTACTAAGGGATGTAGTTTTTTTAATTTTATGTATCTGCTAATTTAAAAATCCCTGTTATTGTTTTTTTAATTGCTTTGTTTTGTAAACATATGTTCTGTATTACTTCAATACTTGAAAATTTACTAACATTAATTTTTATGGTCTGCCCTTGCCTATATTCTCAAGTATCTGAAGGGTTTATATGAAAGAAAACACTTCATGTACTTGAGAACGAATATTATAGTTCTATTAGGTATAACATTTTATAGTTTGTACTAGATACGATAGAATTAAATTACCTGTCAATTCCTAATTCTTTGTTGATGTCTCCCCATTTGATATATTCATCATTTAAATCAGATTGGTAAAATCTCTATTGCATATACTGTGATACTTTTATCAATTACTATAAGTTATATCTTCATGTATCTTTTGAGTACGTTTAGTAGCTATATTCTGTATTTTTCTTATAATTCTTATACCTTGCATATATATTTTCAAGTCTTTAACTATGAAACATAACTTTTGATCTGTAATATTTTTTCATGTAAGCTATGTTATTATCTGTGATTACTAACTACATTTTTTTATAATTGTTTGCTTCTGTATATATAGAAACTTTATTATGAAATTCCAGGACTAAGTCAACTGGTAAAGTGCTTGCTCTATAAACATAAGGACCCATGTTTAATCCCTAGAACCCAAGAAAAAAGCCAGGCATCATTGCATGTGCTTATTATCTTAGTTGAGGGGAGGTAGGGACTGGCAAATCCCTGGGAAATATTGTCCGGTCATCCTAGCACAATCAGGGAGCTGCAGGCCAATGAAAGATCCTTGTCCAGTTACGCAACTTTTGAGATTCAACTCTAGTCTCCACACATGTGTACACAGGTTCATGTGTACCTTCACACATGCACATGTACACATACACCTAACACATCTACATCCATACATATTAACAAGAATGCACATATATACAACTATATTATACCTTGCATATATTGGCAACAATACAGAATATTTCATCTGCACTGTAGGCACTAATTGCTTAATTTATCTACACATGATTCATAATTGTCTTTGGGAGTAGCATGGTGATAATGTAAAAGTCATGATCTGTACTAATTATAGCTGTTAGTGTCTAATAACTTGATAAAACTTATTTAAATTAGACAATTCAGCACATCAAGCTCACCTCTGAATCTTGTATTGACTTTATATTACTTGAAATGAGTCTAAGTTGGAATATTTATACCGCACAAGAAAACAAAACTACAAGTGAAAGACTTATTTTTTTCACAACTCTTTTATAAATGCTGCTAATCATTGAGGACTTGTTTGTATTTGCTTTATTATAAATCTAGTTTTGTTAGATTTCATAAGCTTTGCTCTTCTTTGAGAGTATTTTTTCATTTGCATTTATATGTTCAAATTCCCAAGTGTGTGTGTGTGTGTGTGTGTGTGTGTGTGTGTGCATAAAAGATTCATAGTTCTTTATTTTTAGACACATGGTATTATTAAATTCTCCAAGTCATAAGCAACCTGTACCTTTAAGTTCGAGGTCAGAATACTTGATACTTCTTTGTCTAATATTTGTCCAACAATCTAATTTTCTTCTTTTCCTTATTTGTGGTGATGAAATCTTATTATGACAAGATGGAAATTAATGTTCACACCCTTATTTGAATAATGGCTGTAGCTAAACTAAATGGATGTGCAATTATTTGTCTGCAACTTGTTTACTTTCTTGTAAGATGAAAATGTATAGCAATCTTCTAAAAGACATTAAGTAAATAGTTAAGTTGGATGCCTGGATTTGAATTACAATCTATTGAAAAGTAGCCTGTAACCACATCCATAGATTCTACTTAAGTTCACTGAAAAGGTATACTTATTTTAAGGTTGCTCTTTGGTTGTAACCTTTATTGGTAAACCTCAGCCCAACATAGATTGATTATGGCTAAGTTACAAAGTTCCACTTCAGCATTCAAAATGGAAATGCTGACTGTGTATGTCTTTCAGGTAGCAAGATTAAGAGGTGTGGCACAATTGCAGTTCACAAGACAGTGAAGCATTTGAAGCTAAAAGATATTATTTCAAATTTCTCCACATAGAGATTTTTGCATAGAAAATTCACTTTCCATTAGGAACATAGAAACTCATTTCAGGAGAGCAGGTTCCATTTTTAAAATAATAATGAAACATAAATTAGAAGAGCAATTTAAATTATATTTTTGTTACTTTGTGAAAAAACATAGGATTTAAAGTATATATCTCTATCATATTGTCATTTGTGTACCTTCACAATTATTTACCTGCCATTCTTCTTTATGTGATTAAATTTATTTCTTTATTAATTTATTTCTTCTAAGTGATCAGTTAAAACTATTTTCTGTGAAGAGTATCTGTGACTGTATTGTAATTATTTCTATAATTATCACTTTTAAACATATGATCACATTGTAGCTAACTGTCACTTGAAACTCATTCTGTAGCTCAAGCTGATAAACTCATGGCCATTCTTCTGTCTCCATTTTCTAATTCCTAGGAGTCTAGCCATTGGGCCACTATACCTGCACATTTATCACTTCTTTAATGTTAAATTAAAATTGTTCCATTAGAGATTTAGTTTTTGTTTACTTATTTTCTTTCAGAGTCTTGAAATTTTTCCCACGTTTTACCCCTTTTAACTTTTACATTCCAAAGGAACGTGTCACAAAAATCCCCATCTCAAAGAAGAGGAGTGTGCCAAGTGATAAAGCTAAAATACATGTACAATTGAACTTTGAATAAAACGTTTGTCTCAGAATATATAGTTTAATCATTTTTTCTCAATTCATGTCCCATGAACTAAAATTATTTGGCTTTTGTTGCAAATGCTGGGTTTTGTTTGTCTTACCCTGAGCCTACTGAGTTAGAATATGTATTTGACAAAATCTCCCATCCTCCTATGCATTTGTTTGTTCTTTCAAATTTGAAAAGTCATGGTTAGGAATGTGAATCTAGTTGCCCAACATATGTATTTCTCATATTTAAACGAAAAAATATACTATACCGTCAGTTAAAAATGTACCTGAGAAAATTAAGAAAATATAGGTAGGAAAATCACATACAATGTATAAAAAATTAATTAAAAATTAACTGTGAACTCATTATGGTGAAGAAGCAACTATGTTGAAAGGAAGCATTATGATCTATATGGTGAATTTCCCCATGGTTATGGAAATAGATTTCCTAGTATAAACACATAGTAAAAATTATGGGGTATATGCTTTGTGTTTATTGAAATAGAAGAAAAAAAAAACATGGTGAAGCGAATCAACATCTCTGTCCTTGTGCCTCAACAGGGACAGGAACTGAAAGGGTAAAGAGTATAAAACAAATAGCAAAATGTCACCCAGATATAAAGAATTAGAGGTAATAGTTCTTATAATGTAAGATGTTCTCAGGAAATTATAGATGAAAAAATATACAGGTTTTAAATGTTTTGTTTGTTTAAAAGTAATTCTAAGTAAATTCAAGTTAGTGGAGGAAACATTCTTTGGCTGTCTGAGACAAGATTATAGTCCATAGAATTAATCCTTTTTATGTTTGTTAGGATTGCAAGTGAAAAAACTGGTTGTGTCTCTTTCTAGTGGGTGGTTGAACTTAGAGTACAGTCACCTCCATTGTCTGAGAGAATTAGGTTCTTAATATGCCCTTTCTAGTGATGTCTGCAGATGTGAGTCTCCTTTAGCACTTGGCTGAAATTGGAAACACTCTAGCTTGGCGAAAGGCAGGAAGTAATTAAAAAAGAAATTTCTTCTCTATTGAAGTTGAGTAGTATTTCTCTAGGGAAGAGCATCAAGGGACTGGACTTTAGAACTTGAAAGACAAGGCTTTGTTGAAATTATTGGCTAGTGAGGAAAGAGATAGCAAAGGGAGTTTCCTGGAAGAGTGCATACGTGCAAGTTCTTCCAAGCTTAGAAGAGTTTCCCTTCCACAATATAATGAAACAAACAAGTATAGGAAGTTTATAATTTTGGTTGGCCTCACATTATTTTAGTGTTGAGTTATACATGCTTTCTGGCTAAAGAATGTCAATAATTTTAAAAGAAAGAAAAAATAACTTTATTGTAGTTTAGTATGAATTTATCTGAAGGAAATTGGAAAAGTATTAGAAACTTTCTCTTTAGTTATTTTTTATATACTCCACTGGAATTAGGGCCTTAAAGGGATCAAGAATTCTGGTCAATAAATAAGTGGAATTACTATGTATTGAGACAAGTGATAATATCTTCTTCTCAGAAATAAATAAACCTGAGTAGTTTTAGACTTCTTAGGCATATGAATGCTATAAAGAAATCAAGATAGGCGTTGCATTTTTGCTTATAACTCAAAAGTCATTTTATATCACTAAAACTCCCTTACCTAGAAAATAAAATGTTTATTAATTCTTTGAGAATTTCATACATGCATATATTATTTTGATGATATTCATACACCATTCTTCACCATAACTTCTCCCATATTCATCCCATCTTCTAACCTACTGAGTCTAATTTGTGTTACAAATATACTTGTGGGGATGGAGCTATGTACTAGATCTTGGGCAGGTCTTATGCAGGCAACCACAGCTGCAGTGAGTTCACAAGTACAGTAGTCCTATTATGTCCATTTGTGGTATAGAAGGTTATATTGTAGACAAATAGTATTTACATATGCCTGGTTTATCACATGAAATATTCAGTTCAGAAGAAATCCACAGAGATTTATACCATAAGAAATTCTTAACACATTGTTTATTATTTAATGATAGGAGGTGCCATAAACACAATGTTTAGGTAGACTTAAGAAGTAACCAGTTCTCAGATGATGACAAGGAAGGAAGTTTCAGACTTTAAACTTTACTTTAGGAAGTTAGCTCCTGTTAACCAACTGTGTAAATTTGGAAATGAATTCTTCTCTTGAGCTTTTGGATAAGATTTAATTCTAATTCCCATAGTAATGTCTGTCTTATGGGACCCATAGTAGAGAACTCAAGACAAGCAAATAAAATAGCCTGAGATATTAAATAAGTATTATGTTGCACCGGCTTTGTTTATAGTATTCTTTTTTTCTGACTGGTCAAATCTATTGTGCTTTCTACACTGAGTTTTATTTGATTCATTCAATTTTTGTTTTCCACTTCCTTGATTAACTGTTTTCAGTGGGTCTGACTTTTTCACTAATACTACCAATGCTCTTATTCAGTTTGTTGTTGTAGACCATTTTCTTTGAGTCCCAGGTTGAATTCATCTACTTGTTTATATCTTCTTTGAGATCTTGGTCATTTTCACTGGTAAACCTCTGAAAATCTTACTGGGTATTTTCTTTATTTTTCTATTTTTGAATTTAGTAATTAGGATGCTATAATATAAGGGGGTATTGTCTTTCTTTTTCTGTTTCCTATATTTCTATTTTTTCAGTTTTATTTATTCTTTGAGAATTTCATACAACATATATTGATCATATTCTTTCCCAATTCCTCTTGTTTCTTTATCTGTATGTTATGATTGTTTTACCTCTGTTTGTTTGGATATGTCTTCCAGTTTTATTGGGGCATCTTTTATTGATAAGTCTACTTTTGTAGACTCAATTTGCAGTAGCACTATAAGAATGTAACTTGGTGATATAATAACAACGAACTCTATGATACAGAAATATACCTAAAATTCTTTCCCCCTTACTACTTAATATTTATTAGATATTGCCATATGAGGCTTTCAGGAAAAAAAAGAACACCTCAAGCTAGCTATGCCCATTTCCCAAGCACTTTCCTGAACAGAGGATTCTAAGGAATCTGATAATTCAAGTATTTTCAGATTGTGTGAATGTATGTATCAGTGTAGAATAGTCAATAATTTATCAGATCTGACACTACAATTATGTGTTTGCTAGGGAGAAATGAAGGGGTCTTTGAGAATGGTAAATTATTAGATGAAAGGAAACATGATTATAGTTTAGCACAATATAGGTTCAGAATGCCTGGATTAAATAATTTTTCAAAGGAGGAGATAACAGGACAGTTAGGGTAAAAGGAAGATCAAGAGCTAGGGTTTTACCCAAATCACACACATTTGTAGGGAAAACCGAGGTAGCAGCTTGAGTCCTTAACAGGAAAGTGGGGGTAAGGTTATAGGGCCCAAGGACAGGAAAAGTCCAGCACAGTAGAGGAGTGCAAAATTAGTTTCCCTACAGAATTTAAAACAGTCTATTAGATTGCAAGTAGGGTATGGTGACAAATATACAGCCCCAGCACAGACTACATTCCTTCTCACTCCCAGAGGCCCTACCTCACAGAAGCACACAGTCAGAGGACTCAGCTCCTGCTCCTCAAGCCAAACTTCTTTGCTGAGTAGAAACATAGGTAAAACCATACATAATATTATTTTGTTGAGCAGGAAAAAGATGTTAAATGCCTCAAATGGGATGCCATTCTTTTCTGAGGATATAGTTTGCATATTTCTAATGGCAGAATTCATGGCAGAGTAGGGTTTATAGAAATGGCCTACAGAACAACTCATCAGATAGTATGACGTAGTCTAGAATGGAATGTTTGGAGTTTGGGGGCAGATAGCTCCCAGAGATGATAGTCCTGCCTCAGTTCTCAGTGGTTCTGCTAAGTCTAGATGGTCCTCATTGTGGAGATTCTGGAAAATGTGTAAAATGTGTTGTGTTTAACATGGTCAAACACTGCTTGCCACTGGCACTTGTGAATCCAATAGATTGAGGGCATACAGGTCAAATTTGAGACCAAGATCCATCTCCCCAGTGAGATCATTTGGAGGATGACCCAACCCCTGCAGCTGCTGTGTAAGATTTAGCACCAACTGACTGTGTCTCTAACTCAAGCTACTTAAAAAAATTGCCAATGGCACTGTGTTGCTTCTGATCCCTTTCAAACTTAGAGCACCTTTGACAATATCTCCTGCCAGGACCCTAAAGCATGCGAAGAGTTGCTATGAGGGAGTTTGGCTTTATAAAAATCATCAAGTGCACTTGCCAGACATTCCTCCAATTCCCAGTCTGTTTCAATCCCAACATTGCAACTTTCCTCAGTGGCCACCATCATGCTGCTTTTGACTTACTATCATAACTAAATTTTTAAAAAACTCATTAATGATGATAATAAAAATCATTGATAATGATTGATGATAATAAAAATGGTGAAGCAGATGGAGAATAGGTATGAAGTTAAACATTAGTGTGTCTAAATGTAGAAAGAATAAATTAACAATATGGAAAGATGTGGGGAAGGTGAAAAATTGAGGAGCAGAGCAAAAGAAGTAAACAGAAAAAGAAATAGAGATGATTGTTATGGAATAAAGAAGTGAAAGAGAATAGAACAATTATCCATAAAAAATAAGCAAGGAAGACTGTAGAATAATGAGAAAGTTTTAAAACAATTTTAAATAAATATAGGGGTTATAAAAGTAAAAAAAAACATATAAATACAATATCATAAGATCAAAATGGTCTTTAAAGTATAGTAGAAAGAAAAAGAGATCCGTAAGTGATTTAAACTGAAGGAAAAAAACATGAAAAAAAAATAATGTAACTAGGAAGTTACATCGGCACCCCAACAGTTGACCTGGATTTGGAAGCTGTAACTCTACAGGTCTCTGTGCAAACTACCGGCATCTCAGAAGGAGTTTGACAGTCAAAGCTTATCTGCTCTGCAGTTGGGCTATTCCAAGTCTTCCCTTCTAGCAGTTGTTTACTCCCTCTACAACAATACAGAGCAGCAAGTTTCTACCTTTTCAGACATATATTTCCAGTCATTTTATTTGCCAGCAAAGTCTGTGAGCCCTGCCTTCCCCCCACTTCCAGGGAATATTACCATTTAGAGGAAACTGCTATACAACGTGCCTTTTCCATTTTCTCTAGAGCTCTAATCAGGATTACTGATATTGTGACTAATGAGCGAAGTTGAGAAAACACATGCTGCCATAGTTTGAATCTGAAATGTACTCAACAGTGTATAATCTGAAGGTTATATTAGTATTGTAGTCTACTTACTATCATGAAGTGAAGGTTTTCCATCACAAACTCCTACTAACATATTCTAAGTTTATCGGGCTAAATCATCTGAAACTATGAGAAAAATTCTTCTCTAAAAATGATGATGATGATGATGATAATGGTGATGATGATGAGAAAGGCCCAATTAGTCGTCATTTCCAGTAGTATATCTGAAAAAATCAAGCAGAGGATCACTTCTAGACTAATTCATGTTGATTGTAACTTTTTCTGTGCTATAAACAGATACAGATTCCAAGAATGTCAAAACATTCATCCAACTAAAATAAAAAAACACAACCTCAGATAATAAAATAATTATGTTTGCAGACCACAAAACCAATGCTGATCATAACAAATATTTGCTACAAAACTGGTAATAGAGCAGTGGTCTATTAACATGATGGCAGTGGGAGATTATTGTTTAATATCTAGCTATGAAAAAGTTTGAAATTATATCACATCTACTGTGACACTTTGGTACTTCCCTCTAAACTTCCCATGTTTAGTCAGTCAGGTTATGCCTTTTAGAATGATGGCTATACAGGGTTATAAATTTTAATTACATATGATTCAAGTTTTGGGTAAATTTTAAGAAATATTTTCTCATGGTTAAGTAATTTAAAAGAATATACACAGGAAAGAAAGAAGGAAGGAAAGAAAAATTCTAAGAGGCCAAACACAGCAGAAAACTTTTGTGAAACTATTTTCTGAACATGACAGGAACACTACCTAAGAACTCTTTATGTATAAAGGGAAGTGTCTTCTAAGTATTGCTCGATTGTGCTAACTAACACTAGATTAGAATGAAAAGAAATTTTATTTGAAGCACAAAATTTTGATTTAGGTTTCTTCTTAATGGTTTCACCAATAAACATTCACAAGGAGTTTTAGTAGGTTTCTTTGCTAGTTTGTTGGGTTTTTGTTTTGTTGAGTTTTTTTTCTCATCCAATTCACTGGTACTTTTCTTCAGAACCAATTTTCATTGTGGCAGTATTAGGTGACCCCTGAAACTTTCATCTCATTTTCATTGTGGTTTACTTTACTGGATGTACATTTCATGATATTGCCCATTACTCTGAAGATATACTTCGTTTTCATGTCTACTATAGTATGAAATATCTTTATATGATGCTTTCAAGCTCCTATGGGAGGAAAGGAACTCCCTGGATTCAAACACCCTATAGCCTATGTCATCAGAATGGGAAACAAAGAGTAAAGGATGTTGAAGGATTTACAAAAGTACATTTGAATTTTGGTAGATGGGGAATGTAGCCAGGGGAAAGTCTTTAAAAAAAAAAAGGAGGCCCTTAAATGACACAGCCATAAATTGTCAGCTCATGTAAATATTGAGATGTAATCATAAAATTGCAAAATTCTTTTCTAGCCCATGCTTTATAACTATATTGATAAAGCATTTTAACATAGTTAAAATATATTCTGGTTGAAAGAGCTATAAAAATAGATTTTTCTGGTTATACTTCTAGGGAAGTCCAATATCAAAGCAAAAAATATAAAATGATATGATAGTAATTTTTTGAAAACTACAGAAAGTGTGAACATGAGACAAAAACATTTCTTAACTTTCAAAATTAATCCCTACTTCTGATGATTAGTTTTATTAATATAATTCGAGATTTCAATAAAAACATATAGGGAAATTTATGAGGTCCCATTTGTTTATTCTTGATTTTAGAGCACAAGCCATTGGTGTTCTGTTCAGGAAAATTTCCCCTGTGCCCATGTTTGAGGTTTTGTCCTACTTTCTCTTCTATTACTTTCAATGTATCTGGTTTTATGTGGAGGTTCTTGATCCATTTGGACTTGAGCTTTTTACAAGGACAAAAGAATAGGTCAATTTGCATTCTTCTACATGCTGACCGCCAGATGAACTATCACCATTTGTTGAAGATGCTGTCTTTTTTCCACTGGATGGTTTTCACTCCTTCGACTAATATCAAGTGAACATAGGTGTGTGGATTCATTTCTGTGTCTTTAATTCTGTTCCATTGATCTACTTGCCTGTCTCTGTACTAATAACATGTAGTTTTTATCACTTTTGCTCTGTAATACAGCTTGAGGTCAGGGATGGTGATTCCCCCAGATGTTTTCTTATTGTTGAGAATAGTTTTTGCTATCCTAGATTTTTGGTTATTCCAAATGAATTTGCAAATTGCTCTTTATGACTTTATGAAGAATTGAGTTGGAACTTTGAAGCGAGATTGCATTGAAACTGTGCATTGCTTTTAGCAAGGTGGCCATTTTTACTATACTAATCTTTCCAATCCATGATCATAGGAGATTTTTCCATCTTCTGAGATCTTTTTCAATTTCTGATTTTAGAGACTTGAAGTTTTTGTCAGATCTTTCACTTGCTTGATTAGCGTCACACCAAGGTAGTTTATATTATTTGTGACTATTGTGAAGGATGTCATTTCCCTAATTTCTTTCTCAGACTGTTTATCCTTTGAGTAGAAGAAGGCTAGTGATTTGTTTGAGTTAATTTTATATCCAGCCACTTTGCTGAAGTTGTTTATTAGGTTTAGGAGTTCTCTGGTGGAAGTTTTAGGGGTCACTTAATTATACTATCATATCATCTGCAAATAGTGATATTTTGACTTCTTCCTTCCCAATTAGTATCCCTTTGATCGACTTTTGTTGTCTAATTGCTCTGGCTAGGAATCTGAGCACTATATTGAATAGTTAGGGTGAGAGTGGGCAGCCTTGTCTAGTCCCTGATTTTAGTGGGAATGCTTCAAGTTTTTCTCCATTTAGTTTGATGTTGGCTATTGGTTTGCTGTATATTACTTTTACTATGTTTAGGTATGGGCCTTGAATTACTGATCTTTCCACAACTTTTACAATGAAGTTGTATCGAATTTTTTCAAATGCTTTCTCAGCATCTAATGACATGATATTGTGTTTTTTTAGTATGAAGAGTATTGGTATTAGATTTTCTTTGAAGGTCTGACAGAATTCTGCACTAAAACCATCTGGTCTGGAGTTTTTTTGTTGGGAGACTTTTAATGACTCCTGCTATTTTTTTTTTTTTAGATAAATCAAAACAAATCAGAGAAACTATTTGAAGTAATAATCCCTAAGAATTTCCAGATTTAATGACAAGAATACAAGAATGACAGGATGCAAGAAACTCAAAGGAGCAAGATTAGAAACTCAGGCACACACAAATACACACACACACACAGAGTCACACAAGCACTAAACCTAGGCATGTATTCTAGCTACAAAATATGCTAAAGACAAAGATTCAGCTATTTAAAGAAAATACACAATGAAATGTTACCTCTAGAAGAATGGCAATTAAAATTAAATCATTTCTGACTGGATATGAGACCTGTTCTACAGGAGGTATTTAATGTTCAATACTATAAACACAGTCAAGAGCCTCTGACTGGGGAGATACTAGTTTCTAGCAGGAATCTGTTATTTTGCTAAGTGACAATGCTATCAAGTTGTATTATAAATATGTGTGCTTATGTTTACAGATTGGTGCAGGTCTCAACTTTGGCCAGAGAAGCTTAATTTTGCAATGGGTAGTGGTTAATGCAGAACTAATAAATGGTCATAATGTTTAGCATCAATAGCACTAAGTGCTTATTTGTGGCTATATTAACTTTGTCAATATCCCAGGAGCTAAGGCTCAGGGAGTTTCATTGAAGAGTAGAATGAAGAATGTTAAGAGCCACTGGGCAGAGATGTTGAATTCTTGACATGACATAGTTGTTTCACCCATCAGCTCATAGCAGCTGTGCCTAACTGCACAACATAAAGCCAGTCATAGTTCCAACATGAGTTGAGGAGGGGCCCCTCAGGCCTGATCCTATCAGCACTGCTATTAGCAGTTGATGATTGCTGAGTGAGAGAGTAAGTTAGTCTCCTCTGGGGATACAGCAGCTGGGATAATGCTGATGCAGTGGAAGTAGTCATGTGTACTTTGAAAAACACTTCAATGTAGTCATGTCTTAATGTTTGTTGTATACATAGGATTCAGTTATTGTCAGGACACTTTTTAAAAAGATGCTGTGCTTAAATATGCCTAAAATCAGCTGCTTAGTGTCACTCTTGAAGTTTGAAACAACACCAGCTACTGAGTCATGCTGAACTGGATTTTCTTCTTGCCTCATGCAGATTATTTTTGCACAGGTCATAGTGGTCCTGGTGACCCCCACAAAAAAAAGAGAGCTATTGCAACAGATACTAACTCAGATCAAAATATTACTAGGACTATAACTTCAAAACACACATTCCACAAAATTGGAAATTGAAACTTTCTCAGAAAGCGAAACAAAATAGAAGTTGATGGAAGCCTGGAGGGAAATGAATGAAAGAGGGAATGGGGGGTGAAGTAGGTTGGAGATTATAATCAAGGAAAGCAGGGGAGAAAGAAGGGAGATCAGCTGGATGGGGTGATCTCTAGGACTTGCCAGAGACCTGGGATGGGGAGAGGCCCCATAGTGTCCATGGGGGTGACTCTAGCTGAGATTACTAGCAATAGGGGATATGAATTCTGAAGTGGCCACTGCTTGTAGCCAGGCAGGACTCCCAGTGGAAAAAAATAAAGATAGCAACCACCTACAAAGTCTTTGACCCACAATGTGTCCTGTCTACAAGATGTGCAGGGACAAAGATGGAACATAGCCTAAGGAAATGGCCAACCGTTGACTGTACCAAATTGAGACTAATCCTGTAGGCAAGAACCAATCCTTGACACTACTAATGATACTATGTTATGCTTGCAGACAGGAACCTAACATAACTATCCTCTGAGAGGCTCCACCCAGCAGCTAACAGAAACAGATGCAGAGACTCACACCCAAATGTTAGATGGAGCTTAGGGAGTCTTATGGAAGAGTTCGGAGAAAGATTTTAGGACCTGAAGAGGATAGGAACTCCACCAACAGAGTCAATTATACTGGACCCTTTGGGGTCCTGAGAGACTGAATCAGCAACCAAAGAGTGAGCACTGGCTGGACCCAGTATCCCTGAACATATGTAGCAGATAAACAGCTTAGTCTTCATGTGGGTCCCTCAGCAAATGGTGGAGGGATTGTCCCTGAGCCTGCTGCCTGCCTGCCTGCCTGACTGTGTATCTATGTCCCTAAATGGACAGCCTAATCTGGCCTCAGTGGGAGAGGATGTAGCAACTTGATATATGGAGGGGTGGGCAGTTCTTACACAGACTGATTTCACCTTCTCTTTTGAGAAAGGGAGTTGGGATGAGGGTGTGGACTTACATGCAGAGGTACTGGGTGGAGAGGAAGGCCTACAAAGTGAATAAATTTAATTTAAAAATATGGGTTTATGTAAAAGCAATCCAGGTACAGAAAGATTTATTGCTAAATTCTATCAGGCACTCAATGAAGTTAACAAAAATGTTTATCAAACTATTCTATAAAATAGGAAGGTAAGGAACATTATCTTTTTTTTTCTGAAGCCAGTATTACCCTGGTACCAAAACCAGATAAAATAAAACCAAAAGAGAACATTAAAGACACCCCCCTTCCCTAGTGAACATAGTTGCAAAATTATCAACAAGAGTTCTGGCAGGGTAGGAGAAGCAATATGGTTTGTGTGTGAAGGATAATGGGAGACTCACTGCAGAATTTTTGGAAGCCCAAGAGTGAGGAACAGCCTGCACATGTAGCAATATCATATCTGGACCACTGCTTAACCATGCTGCTTCCATGTCTGGAGATGAATGGAAAATGGCCATCGTTATTTATATGTCTGTGTCTGTGTCTGTGTCTGTGTCTGTGTCTGTGTCTGTGT